>NC_069501.1:990999252-991299252 GCF_027579735.1 Bombina bombina
GAATGGTCCACGGGGAAAAAATCCAGTTGAGTCATGGCAAGATAATACTAGAATTACAGTTATTATAGGTCATTACAGATGAATTTGGGCACACATAGGTTATACATCTAAAGATACAGCAACTACCCTCAAATATCTAATACATAAGATCTACCATTCAGTATACTCATTTAGTTAGATACAATATGAAACAGCAATTTGGTATAGTAAGGGTTATACAATCTAATGTCAACTAGCACATGTTGAGTTACATTAAACGTTTAGGGCTACTGGAGGATAACTTACAGCTTAAGCATAGCCTGAGCTTCATGCCTATATTTTCAATTGGGAGAGTAACTATTAATATGACAGTTAAGGTATCTGTTGGCATAGGATTCATTAGGACACTGACCCAGAGACATGGACCCTATATCTCAGGGCCAAAAGTAAAATGAGCAGCTCCCTAGTCCATAATATAAAAATATGACCTACATAGGAAGAATAAGGGGCTGAAAAATATAATTGTAAGATGGAACAGTACATCTTGAGTCCAAGGGTCACCATATCAATCTGTACCAGATTAGGTTTGAAGCTGAACATCAATCTACTAGGATCTATATTATTACCCAGTAGAAGTAAATTTAGAACATATGCTGAATAATATAGTGGCCTTAAAAATCCAATTAGTACATGAAAAATGAGGCTCTAAGACTTATATGAGATAAGGTATATTAGTGCATCATAAGAGAACTACTCCATAAACATATATCAGGCTAGATAGGAGCCTACATACTAAGTGTGAGCGGAATCATACCTAATAGAGTGTCCTAGTCAAGATGCTGGCCCAGAGTAGGAATATATTAGGAGATGCACGTAGTGAGAAGTATACTAATTCTGAATCCCAATCGCAACCAAACTAAATAGTGAGAATATATACGCAGAAGCTAAAGTAATATATAGTAACTTATACACAAACATTAGGCGATTAAGATCAAACCAAGAAGTGGTCTCTGAAAGTGAACAATATGAACCATTCCATCAAAACGTTATTAGCAAAAGTCTCAAGGATACAAACAAAAAGTAAATCATGTCAGAGATAGGATTGTGTCCATAAGTTGTTACCCATATAACCCTAATCACAATATGTACATACTCTCACCAGTCCACGTTATTTCAACCTATGCCAGCTTTTGGTAAACTATAAGGGCTGATAGAATACGCTTCAGAGGCCCTCCGCACAGCATGTGCGAGTAAAGACTCAGCAACAGATGTAGTGGCTGCTTCGAAAAGAGGGGCGAGAGTCTGGCAAATCCATGCACGTTCAGCACTAAACCTGACAGCCACGCTATATCCCCTTGCTGCTACGGTAGAAGTCGCGATCAGCCGCATTGTAGTGGGTTCCAGTGCCACTCCAGCTATAGGAGAGGGAAGAACTAGAGGCCCCAGTGACGTGTAGACAAAGATCGTGGGGAATTGAAAAGATTCCATCGTCGTCTCATTCTGCGTTGGTAGGGCTATACCAAAGGGCTGTGCGTCAATTATTTTCCTCGCCACCTCTTCTAGGCTGATATCCTCCAGCACTAGTACTCTTTGGTGTAAAGGATCTGGATCGGATCTCGGATAGCTATTGTGAGGTGGATCCATTTTGCCCTCATTAGAAATCCCAGATCCACTACAGCGTATAGTATCAGTTAGCTCTTCCTCAAATCGAGACAAACAAGCACATAACAGTTCTGTAATCGTATGGCTGGACTGTTCATCCATGTTGGGCTCTAGTCACAGTACAGAGCTCCAGCACAACCGGCTGGACGGATTGACTTATCGGAAACAACTTAGTAGGGTAGTCCTAATAGTCCTGAGGTTCGGGACCAAGGGTTGTAGAAGTAATCGTATCTTTGTACTTTTAGACCCAGGGGCCTGAAGGGGAAATATATGCGGCAGCCCTAGCCACGCTATTCACAAGCAGTGTGCGCAGCTCACTTGGATAACATAGGTCAGGGTGTTAGTCGATCGCTTCTGTTCTTCAGAGATATTAGGTAGACAGTCTTAGCTTCTCAAAAAAAAAATCTTTAGTAGAATAGTTCTTCGTAGTTGAAAATAGAAAGCAAAGTTTATATAGTACAATCAGGAGCTTCTCCAAAACACGTCCTGCCGCTCCAAGCATAGGCTCCGCCCCCTGTTAAGCATTTTTTAACAATTCAAATTGGCTGCCAAACCACATGATGTATCAACTTCGCTATCCCTAAACACAAACAAAGCACGGAAATGGACTGCACTCTCGATCCAGACTAAGTACACATCCTATGATCCTGCAAAACTCACAGCCCTGGTTGCTCACCAGCACTCATAGACAGCTGCACAGATTTCATGGGACGTTTTACAGTGTACAGATGGCACTGGTCTTAGTACAGGTATAGCGATCAATGTAGAGATTTCCCCTTTATTTTTTTGTGTAACTTAGTGTTTGTTATTTTTTGTAAATTAGTTGTTAGTTTTTTGTAACTTTGTAATTTTTTAGTGTAGATTTAAATTCGTTGAGTAGGGTTAGGTGTTTAAATATATAATATAGTTAATTTAATTTGTAGTTTAATGTAATGTTATTATAATAGGGTAGATTAATTAATAGTTTAATATAGTTTAATATAATTTTAGTATAGTATTTGGGGTAGGTTAATTAATAGTTTAATATAGTTTAATTTAAATCTAAAGTTAAGTTTAAATTTATTATAAGATAGGGATGAGTTAATATTTAATGTAAGGTTAGCGGGTTGTTAGGTTTAGGGGTTAATAGTTTAATTTAGTTTATGGCGATGTGGGGGGCTGGCGGTTTAGGGGTTAATAGGTTTAGTAAGTGATAGTGATGTGGGAGGCCAGGGGTTTAGGGGTTAATAACTTTATTTAGTTGCAGTGGGCTCCGGGAGCGGCAGATTAGGGGTTAATAACTTTTATTTAGGTGACGGTGGTGTTGGGGCGGCAGATTAGGGGTTAATAAGTATAATGTAGGTGGCGGCGGTGTAGGGGCAGAAGATTAGGGGTTAATAAGTATAATGTAGGTGGCGGCGTTGTAGGGGCGGCAGATTAGGGGTGTTTAGACTCAGGGTACATGTTAGGGTGTTAGGTGTAAACGTTACTTTTATTATACCATAGGAATCAATGGGATATCGGGCAGCAGCGAACATAAGCTTTCACTGCTTTCAGACTCCTATTGATTCCTATGGCATCCGCCGCTTCCAGGGCAGCGGATTGAAAACCAGGTACGCTGGGCCGGAATAGTGGCAAGCGTATCTGGTAGATTTTTGATAGCTAGCAAAAGTAGTCAGATAGTGCCGAATTTGCATTTGGAACATCTGTAGTGACGTAAGCATCGATCTGTGTCGGACTGAGACCGGCGGATCGTATGTTACGTCACAAAATTCTACTTTTGCCGGTCTGTAGCCTTTGATAAATAAGGAGAATCAAGCTCTCCACAATTATGCTGCGGAATTCCAGCGTATTTGCGGTTGACGGCTTGATAAATAGGCCCCTTAATGTGTATTCCTCCGGCCCTGTTTCTCTGACTTCATTCATGTAGGGGACCTACCTACAGTGTTCATATTAACACTATGCCCAAGTTATTCAATTTAATTAAACTTATTTGGCCCAGATTTAGATCACTTTAAGCATATTCCGTTACTATACTGAGTATACTTGTCTTCCCCTGGTCCGGTTATTTGGACATAGTCTTAGTTGTAGTGACGTATTGATTTCCACAATTTATTTGGCAGAGGAGTTTCCATAGCAACCGAATGGATAGGATGTTATATTTGGGCATAATATAGATTACGGAATCTGAGGGGGTGTGCTGTAGACTGTAAACTTGATTGGTCACATTGCTAGGGGGTGTGAACACCCGGTGACCAATCACGGTGAGGGCTAGAGTTTTTAACTTTAACAGAATGTTTGCTTTTTAGCTTGGCTATGAGTAAGACTAATGCTGAAACGCGTCAGCCATAGTATTTGCTAGCCCTTGTATCTATTTATCTTTGTATTTTACCCGAGGGTCTGTACCCTCTAGCTCACTGTTTGTTTTCATTTATTTTGGATAGTCCATCCATTAAACTCACTTTCCAGTAATCGCTCTGTGCTTCTCAGTTTTTGTTTATTTTGGGGCTGGACTGACCTTGTTTGGCGAGATCAGGCCGATATACTTCAGGAAAGTCTTCCTCTGTGAAAAGCACAATTGGGCAAAAAGAAGCTTCTCCCAGGTGGTGTCCAGGCCATAGAACAAGCCACTGAGCGGTTGTTCATTCCTGGAATACTGCTTCTCTTTCTGTATGCATTGGTATAATGACCCGGGGAAAGTCTCCCTAAGGGTTATGGGGAAACCAGACGTAGACTCCTTTCCCAGTGTGCTTAGACGGATATGGCTGCACCTCACTGACGAGGCCCAAAGGAGGCCGAAATGACCATCTGTGGTTGTCATTTTCCTTGTTCAGAGGAGAATTGCCTGGTATTTCCGGGCTGGACTGACCTTGTTAGGTGGGATCAGTCCTATATACTTCAGGAAAGTCTCTGTGAAAAGCACAATTGGGCTAAAATAAGCTACCCAGCTACTGAGTTCATTCCTGAAAGATTGTTTCTCGTTCTGTATTTATTTGTGTTATAACACACATTTAACTCAGGTATGTGTATTGCTTCTGCCCTCTGCATGGTTTTGAGTGGCGGGTGGCAGCATCACATATGTGTGACCAGGTGCCTCATTCTGAATAATGCTGAAAGCTCATTCCTCTCTGCACACTGCACTCAAAACTTCCAGAAACGGTCCAGTAAGTGACAAAAATATTATTACTTTTTTCCTTATCTTCCTTAACTTCCCTTATAGTTATTTTCTTCCACCTGTGTTTATCTCTCCTAGTCTTCCCTATTCTCATTATGGCAGTCTTGTGATAACCAATTCAGTATCTGGAGAGATTCTTAAAGGACCGAAATTGCTTTTTCCAGGGATGATTATCAGTTTTGTAACACAGCTGACTCCATATTAGGTTCTTCATCAAACTCACACTATCTTTATAAAGTAATATATCTTTTATATAAAGATACTCCCATTGCTCAAGCCATGGCTCTGCTGATCTCCTACACACTTGAATGTGAATTTAACATTATTTAGCTATTTCTGTTCTGCTGTGAATGTAATTTAAAAAAGCATTTATCCTGCAGTGGTTGCATTAACATTCATCTGGGTTAACCCGCTTAAAAGCTTCTACAGTCTTCGTGCTGAATTTTATTTCTTCTCAGCTTTTCTCGTGTTTAATCTTCTTTTGAAGGTGTGTTAGAGATATTGATCTCCAAGACAGCAACTGAGCACACTGACCCATAAATGAGAGCTAAATACACACAATTACACACTAAAGGGAATTAAAAAGACTGCTCTCTATAAAGTGCTAATATCATTTTTGAACAGATTTTTCTTTGTTGTTATGCTTGTGAGGAGCCTGTGAGTATTCAGGGCTTAAGGTCGGGTTGCCACCTAACCTGGATAGTCCGGGTTCCCAAGTGGTTGTTTGGGTTTAAAGGTGAGTCAGGACCGTTTGGTGACTGAGCAGCCGCTGCATTGTGATAATGGCAGTGCCAGCACTAGCACTTTGTCTCTGAGTCAGCCTGAGCCTTGGCCTCAGTTTCTTCCCCAAGCAGCAGCCACCTGGTGAGGCCATGTCATGTGTGTGCTAAGCAGAACCTGTGCGCCGCCATTGTCATGATCGTGGCGAAGGAGGAACTCACTGGATGGATCCAATCATGCAACTGCAAATCAAGCAATTGGAAACCAGAAGTCACTCAGTTAGTGAGCGGTCAAGTTGTCATGGAGAGTGAAGGTGAGTTTGAGTGGCACTTATTTGATTTTGCCATTAAAGGGACAGTCTACTCCAATGTTATTATTGTTTAAAAAAAATAGATAATCTCTTTATTACCTAGATAATCTCTTTATTACCTATTCTACAGTTTTGCACAGCCAACATGGTTATACTAAAGGAACATGAAATCCAAAATTTCCTTTCATGGCTCAGATAGAGAATACCATTTAAACAACATTCCATTTTTCTTCTATTATGTAATTTGCTTCATTCTTTAGGAATTTGGGAATATCAAGAAAATGAAGCAAATTACATAATGGAAAGTTATTTAAAATGACATGCTCTTTCTGAACCATGAAAGAAAAAATGTGGCTTTCATATCCCTTTAATATACTTTTTACCTCTGTGATTACCTTGTATCAAAGCTCCTTCTGACAACCTCTTTATCACATGGCTATTTATTTATTATCTATTGACTTGGAGTTTAGCCAATTAGTGCAGTGTCATGCACAACTCCAGGGAGAGAGCACAATGTTATCTATATGGCGCACGTGAACTAGCAGTTTCTTGTTGTGAAAAGCTAATACAAAAGCATGTGATAAGAGGCTGTCTATTATAGTGGCTTAGAAACAGGCAGAAATTCTATTCTATTGGCTATTCCAATCAGCCAATAGAATGTAAGCTCAATCCTATTGGCTGATTGGATCAGCCAATATGATTTTTTCCCCTTTAATTCCTATTGGCTGATAGAATTCTATCAGCCAATCGGAATGTAAGGGACACCATCTTTTATGACGTTAGTTAAAGGGAACCATCAGTTTACGGCGGTGACCGTATGAAAAGGATTCTCCGCTTGGATGTCTTGAAGATGGACCCGCTCCGCACCGTATGGATGAAGATAGAAGATGCCGCCTGGATGAAGACTTCTGCCTGCTTGGATGAAGACTTCTGGTCGCTTGGATGAAGACTTCTGCCGGCTTCGATGAGGACTTCTGCCGGCCTCGATGAGGACTTCGCCGGCTGGATGAGGATGGATGTCAAGTCTTCGAAAATTGTAAGTGGATTGTTGGGGGTTAGTGTTAAGTTTTTTTAAGGGTTTATTGGGTGGGTTTTATTTTTAGCTTAGGGTTTGGGCACCGTAAAAGAGCTAAATGCCCTTTTAGGGGCAATGTCCATCCAAATGCCATTTTCAGGGCAATGGTTAGCTTAGGTTTATTTAGATAGAGTTTTATTTAGGGGGTTTGGTTGTGTGGGTTTTACTGTTGGGGGGTGTTTGTCATTTTTATTGCCAGGTAAAAAAACTGTTATCTTTGGGGCAATGCCCCGCAAAAGGCCCTTTTAAGGGCTTTTGGCAGTTTAGTGTAGGCTAGGGGTTTTATTATTTTGGGGGGGGGGGCTTTTTTATTTTGATAGGGCTATTAGATTAGGCGTAATTGTTTATTTTTTATCATTTCGTTTTTTATTTTGTGTAATTTTGAGTTGTTGTTTTTTTTAAATTTAGATAATTGTATTTGATTAAGTTAATTTATTTGATTTGATTGTAAATGTTAGGTTTTATTGTAAGGCAGGTTAGGTTTTATTTTACAGGTAAATTTGTATTTATTTTAACTAGGTAGTTAGTAAATAGCTAATAACTATTTACTAACTAGTCTACCTAGTTAAAATAAATACAAACTTACATGTGAAATAAAAATAAAACCTAAGATAGCTACAATATAACTATTAGTTATATTGTAGCTAGCTTAGGTTTTATTTTACAGCTAGGTATGTATTTATTTTTAAATAGGAATTATTTAGGTAATAATTTTAAGGTTTATTTAAAAATGTTTTAATTATATTTAAGTTAGGGGGTGTTAGGGTTAGGGTTAGACTTATGCTTAGGGTTACGTTAGGGTTAGGTTTAGGGGTTAGGTTAGTATATTTATGTAGTGTTAGTGATGTGGGAGGCCAGAGGTTTAGGCGTTAATAACTTTAGTATAGTGGCGGTGACATTGAGGGCAGCAGATTAGGGGTTAATAAGTGTAGGTAGGTGTTGGGGATGTTAGGGGCAGCAGATTAGGGTTAATAACTGTATGTAGGTGGCGGCGATTTTAGGGGTGGCAGATTAGGGGTTAATAACTGTAATGTAGGTGGCAGCGATGTTAGGGGCAGCAGATTAGGGGTGTTTAGACTTGGGGTTTATGTTAGGGTGTTAGGTTTAAACATAATTTTTTATTTCCCCATAGACATCAATGGGGCTGCGTTACGGAGCTTTTCATTCCGCGATCGCAGGTGTTTTTTTTGCCGGCTCTCCCCATTGATGTCTATGGGGAAATCGCGCAAAAGCACGTCAAAGCAGCGCTTGTATTTGGGTGAGGTATGGAGCTCAACACAACCATATCGCCCGCGCAAGCCTGCTTTTTGTAAACTTGTAAAAGCAGCGCTATAGGGAGGTGAAATAACGCCACTTTTGTGGCGGTCGGTAATTTCCCTATAGCGCTCAAAACTCGTAATCTAGCTGATTATTATTTATTTATTTTTGCATTATAGGAGAATAATAGACATTGCTACTTTTTGAGTTTGACATCCGGCCCAGTGATTTCTTCTCATGTTGTTGAATGAAGAAGCATGCTAAAAAATAAATCACATAGGTGGAGGGGCATCTATCTGGCACTGAAGACAATCCAGCCAGGAGGTATTTTTTGCATTTTTTTTCTTAAACATGTCCGGTGTGATTTTTTTTATTCCATAATTATTATAGGAGATCTGGTGAATAAATTAACCCTAGACAGGTATATATTGCAACCAATATGTGAAGTCTAGGACCAGTGTTACAAAATATATAGTTGAAAATATAGGTGTATAGTAACGGTATGTTTGTGTGAAATACGATGAAACAATTTGTGTATTTAGAAATGTTAAAGTATAGGACTCGTTTGAGTGTTGTACCTAGTACATTGAAAACCTAGTACACAATCTAAAAAAGTCGGATATACAGTAGAAGGGATTCTTATGCTTGTAAAGTTTTTTCTGCTCTTAAGGTTTCTAGTGTTACTACATATATAAAAGATTATTCTTGGTCGAGATGCTTGTTCCTGGTATCAGCAAAAATTAGCAAAAATTAACTGTCACACAAATAACTGTCATATGAAAAAGATATTCTTTGGAACATGTGTTTCTAAATATCATACAAATATTCATAAAACATATATTGCTAAAACTGTATATTTACGATAAAAACTTGTATTGCTACAATTTTAAACTTTCTTTCTGATAGTCGGCCGACAAGTGTATAACTATTTAAGTTTCACAGAAATTTTGTATGCGATGGTATCACAGTTTGAATAAGAAAAAAAACACTGGTGGATTTGAGGATGTAAAAAATGTCAAATGAAAAAATGATCATATGTATCGTTTTAGAAATCTGTATCGTTTAAAAATCTTTATCGTTTAAAAAATCGTTTTCTTAAAATCTTTTCAGATAGTTTGTATCAGTTCGATGTATATTATATACTCATTTTGTGGAATTCGTATTTTTGCACAAGGGTCCTTGAGTATTTATCACTGTTGGTATGTGTCAAGGTAAGATCTATATGCTGGTACCTTATTTACCAAAGCTCTACGGTCTAAGGAGGTATTGTAGTAAGGAGCGTTAGGACTTACTGTACTCCTAGCCGATTCTGGAGCCCGGTTCAAGTTGTTGCGCTCTGCGTGTTTTTCTTTGTAGAATGTAGAGTCTCCGCTGGCTGCGTGCAGCTCCGTATCCCTCTGATGTGGGTGATCTTTGTAGCGGTCTGTTATTCCAATAAGAAATGCTGAAGTTGAAACACTTAAAGTGTTTTTGGAGGCTTTGATCCGTCTTTTGTTTCCTTTTCACCGCTTGTCAAAAGAGCGGGGGAGTGTAAAAAACTGGGCTTATAACAGGTGTGGCTTATAGCCACAGTGGGTTAGTTTTTTCTTTGTAGGTTACACAGTAGTTCGCTACGCGTTTCGGCCGTTACACTGGCCTTTTTCAAGCTGTAATACTGTGTGTTAGTTTGGCGGTCTTTTTATTTGAAAAAGTCTCTTCAATTAGATACTTAACATTCAATCATTCAATTGGTTTTTAAATGAAGGGGCATACAGGTTTTGCATATTTTCTTTGCAGTTAGATTTTGTGTACCACCCATAGATACAGCAATATTCATACATAGTCATAATGGTCGAGAAAGAGAGGAACTTTCTGCGTGCAGATATAATAATAAATAATTTATATCATAAATAGTGCGTGTTATAAAATGTTTAAAATGTCATTTCTGTTTTTTTCATTTTTGTCATTGTTAGTTGTGAATTATTAGTTGTTTGCGAAATGGTTATAAGCTACTCTTATGTGAGAAGGTGTAAAAAGATAAGAACAGAGCGAATGAATAATCATAAAAAATAAATAAAGTGTAAAATATAAAATTATTTTTTTTTAAAACAAAACAAAAACATACTGGATAAAGCCAGAGAGAATTCCTTTGTCGTTTGTTGAAGGGTTCAAGATCATTTGATAGTAATGTGTTTATATATGGTACATTTGTAATTTTATTAAAAAACGTGTTTTAACTATCTTAATCCTTTGTTGAAAAATTAAAGACCTATGATTATCCGCAAAAGTAGTGTTATGTTTCGTATAGACATATTTAGAGGTCTGTTTTTGTCTATTGAGTTGGTGTGGTGTTTGTATATTTTTAAAGCATATTTTATCAATCTTCGTCCTTTGTTGAAAGAATTAGAGATCTATGGTTGTATGTAAAAACTGTTTATATAGTCACAATTACGGTAAAAAATATTATTTCAGATATAATACAAAAGAAAATATGTTTTTTCAATCTCAGTCGTTTGTTGAAAAATTAGAGATTTTTTACTATCTGTAAAATTTGCAAATTATTTGTATCCACATTTTGGACTTAATATTTTATATTATATTGTTATCAAAGATTCAACATTATTGTGTAGACTGTAATATACATTTTAATATAGACTATTTGGTGTGTTTGATGTTTTATTGTTTTAGGAAGCTGTTTAGGTTGAAATCTATGTTGAGACCCTTTGGCTGTAATGTTTGTAGTTTAAAGATCCATTTTGCTTCTGCTTGTAGTAGTGCTGTGGATTGATTACCCCCTCTGATGTTTTTTCTTATCTTTTCTATAGCTGTAAAATTGAAGAATTTTAAATTGCTGTTATTACATAATCTGAAATGTTTTGGGACAGGTAGCTCTAAATTCCTTTTCTCTTCTGAGTTTTCTATGGACAGGATGTGTTCTCATATCCTTTCTCGTATAGTTCTTTCTGTTTCTCCTGTATATTGTAGATTGCATTTTTTACATTCTATAAGATAAATTATATTTTTGTCCATACACCTGATAGTATTATTTATCCTGTATGTTTGTTTAGTATTACTAGATGTAAAAGTGTTGGTCTTTTTTGAGTGCCTGCAGGCCTTACATATATGGCAAGGATAAAAGCCCTTTAATTCTGTTCCTAGTACCCCTTTCTCAACATTTTTACATCTATTGTTCTTCATTGATGGTGCTAGTCTATTTTTTAATGTGTTTGCTCTCCGATATATAAATCTTGGTTTTATTGGTAATAGGGGGCCAATATCTTGATCAAAACTGAGGATGTTCCAGTGTCTTTTGATGATCTTTTCTATAGCCTGCTTATCTTCTCCATATTGGGTGATGAATGGTACATTTATTTTATCGTTTGTTGTGTTCGGAAGTTTATTTTTCTTGGTATTGTGATTCAGGATATCAGATCTATCAATGTTCCTAACTTCTTCTATATATTTTTCTATTTGTGATATATTATAACCTCTATCTATAAATTTTTGTTTAAAAATTTCACTTTGTTCTTCAAAGACTTTAGGGTCATTACAGTTTCTTTTTAATCTTAGAAATTGTCCCTTAGGGATGTTTTGTTTCCATCTTTTTAAATGGCAGCTTTCCCAGTGGATGTAGTTATTTGCATCCACTTCTTTGAAAAATGTTTTGGTGTTAATTTTATCTCCATTTGTTGAGATTTCTAGATCTAAATAGCTGATTTTATCTTTACTGAAGGTGTATGTAAAAGTTAAGTTTTTGTTGTTATTGTTCATGGTATGTATGCAATTTGTCAGATCTTCCTCATTGCCCTTCCATATAAAAAAGAGATCGTCTATGTATCTCTTGTACAGTATAATGTTCTTTTTATATGAACTATTGTTGAAAAAATTGTCTTCCCATAGGCCCATGAACAGGTTTGCGTAACTTGGGGCGAATTTAGTGCCCATGGCAGTTCCGCAAACCTGTTCATAGAAAGCACCGTCATATAGGAAATAATTATGTGTTAGGATAAAATTGATTCCATCTAAGATGAATTCAATTTGATTTGATGGCATTCCACCTTCATCAGTTAGAAAGTGTTTGACTGCATCTATTCCATCACTGTGCTGTATACATGTGTATAATGATGAAACATCACAGGTTACTAATAGGTAATCTGATTCCCATGGAATTTCCTCCAGTATTTTTAAAAGACTGGAAGAGTCTCTTAAGTAAGAGTCTAGATTTTTCACATGCAGTTGAAGGAACTATATAATGCTATATATGCAGATAGATTAGATGTTAAGGAGTTTATTCCCGATATTATCGGGCGTCCTGGAGGATTTTTTATGTCTTTGTGTATTTTGGGGAGTCCATATATAATAGGAATTCTCGGGTAAATTGGGTATAAGTAGTCGTATTCTTTTTCTGTTATAATTCCACATGTTTTAGCCTTCTCTAGGTGATGTTTTAAAAAGATTTGGTATATTCTGGTAGGGTTAGTAATCATTTTCTTATATGTGTTAGTATCATCCAATAATTTAAAGATCATATCATTATATTGTGATTTGTCCAGAATCACTATATCTTTGTCTGCTAGTTTAATGATAATTTCATTATTCTTCTCTAATTCTGTTATGAGTAGTTTTTGTTTTCTAGTAAGGTTCTGTTTTTTCGTCTTTTTTTCTTTTAAGTTGCTTATGTCGGTTGTTACTAGTTTTTCGAACGTGTCTATGTATTTACCTTTTTCATTTTTGGGGTAAAAATTTGATTTTCTTTTTAAGTCAGTGTGTATATAGCCTCTTTCATCTTTGAAGAATGTTTTTGTTTCTCTTATTTTATTGGTTTCACCATTTGATATTTCTACTGGATTTTTTATAAAGTATTTCTTTAATGTCAAATTTCGGACGAATTTGTGTGCATCTATAAATGTATTGAATTTGTCTATTGTTTGTGTAGGTGCGAATGATAGCCCCATATTCAATATTTGTTTTTGTTCGTCATTGAGCTGAAATTTACTAAGATTATATATTCCCTGTTGGGTTTTTACTTCTTTCTTTTCACTTCCTGAAAGTGTGCCCTCAGATGATATTGTTGTTCTTTCTGATCTTTTTGGTCTACCTCCTCTTGTTCCCCTCTTTCTGAATTTCTTCTTTTTCTTCTCCCTGAGTTTTGGTTTGGGCCTAGTTCTAAAAAAGAGGGATGTTGGTTTGTGTTGGTTGTGTATGGTGTGTTTCTATCTTCTTCCCTTCTTGGTTCTTGTGTTTCATCCCTTTTTGGTGGTTCATAATTTTCTAGAGCTGAAAACCTATTGTAGTTGCTAAATGATTTATTGTATGAATTTTGGTATTCGTTGTGGGTGTTACTTGATTGATAGTGTACTCTTTTTTGTTCGGTGAAAAGGAGACAAGCGGTGAAAAGGAAACAAAAGACAGATCAAAGCCTCCAAAAACACTTTAAGTGTTTCAACTTCAGCATTTCTTATTGGAATAACAGACCGCTACAAAGATCACCCACATCAGAGGGATACGGAGCTGCACGCAGCCAGCGGAGACTCTACATTCTACAAAGAAAAACACGCAGAGCGCAACAACTTGAACCAGGCTCCAGAATCGGCTAGGAGTACAGTAAGTCCTAACGCTCCTTACTACAATACCTCCTTAGACCGTAGAGCTTTGGTAAATAAGGTACCAGCATATAGATCTTACCTTGACACATACCAACAGTGATAAATACTCAAGGACCCTTGTGCAAAAATACGAATTCCACAAAATGAGTATATAATATACATCGAACTGATACAAACTATCTGAAAAGATTTTAAGAAAACGATTTTTTAAACGATAAAGATTTTTAAACGATACAGATTTCTAAAACGATACATATGATCATTTTTTCATTTGACATTTTTTACATCCTCAAATCCACCGGTGGTTTTTTTCTTATTCAAACTGTGATACCATCGCATACAAAATTTCTGTGAAACTTAAATTGTTATACACTTGTCGGCCAACTATCAGAAAGAAAGTTTAAAATTGTAGCAATACAAGTTTTTATCGTAAATATACAGTTTTAGCAATATATGTTTTATGAATATTTGTATGATATTTAGCAACACATGTTCCAAAGAATATCTTTTTCATATGACAGTTATTTGTGTGACAGTTAATTTTTGCTAATTTTTGCTGATACCAGGAACAAGCATCTCAACCAAGAATAATCTTTTATATATGTAGTAACACTAGAAACCTTAAGAGCAGAAAAAACTTTACAAGCATAAGAATCCCTTCTACTGTATATCCAACTTTTTTAGATTGTGTACTAGGTTTTCAATGTACTAGGTACAACACTCAAACGAGTCCTATACTTTAACATTTCTAAATACACAAATTGTTTCATCGTATTTCACACAAACATACCGTTACTATACACCTATATTTTCAACTATATATTTTGTAACACTGGTCCTGGACTTCACATATTGGTTGCAATATATACCTGTCTATATTTAATCAGTATCTGTCAAACACCTGTCAAAAAGTCCTATTATTGTTTTCAAATAAATATACCTTTTTTATTAAAGTTAGTGTCAAATCTTTTATACATTTCCCTCAACTCTAAGATAAGGGTACAAAATAATTAAGACAAGGGTATAAGCATTGAGTTGCGCCTACACTCCAAAAAATTTCCAAAACCTTTCCTGTACACCTAAGTAAGATATTTTTGGGGAAAATATCCTAGGAGTAAAAGGCTTACCCCATTAGGCAGCGCAAAAAAGTTTTATATCTCACCCACCTAGAATAAATTAACCCTCATAGCAACTAACATACTTTCGTACTGTATACTGATGTCATGACACGCATTATGGGTCCTCAGTAAGTTTACACCTATAAACAAGAAAACAGTTTTTAAGCCTAATTATGAGTGCGCCTTTGTGGGCAGCTGTGTTTGCCATATCAGTGTTATGCATAGTTAAAAACACTGCTGTCATAGACTGCTCTAGACAAATGCTCCTAAGCTCCTATCAGCCTATCTAAGCTTAGTCTTCAACAAAGAATACCAGGAGAACAGAGCAAATTTGATAATTGAAGTAAATTGAAAAATTGTTTAAAACTGCTTGTTTTATCTGAATGATAAAAGTTTAATTTTGACTTTACTGTCCCTTTAATTCCTTAGTGCCCAGACCATTTTTAAATTTTCTTACTTAAGGACCAGGACTGTTTTTACATTTCTGCAGTGTTTGTGTTTAGCTGTAATTTTCCTCTTACTCATTTACTGTACTCACACATATTATATACCATTTTTCTCGCCATTAAATGGACTTTCTAAAGATACCATTATTTTCATCATTTCTTATAATTTACTATATTTTTTTTTTTTAGAAAATATGATGAAAAAATGAAAAAAAAAAAACACTTTTTCTAACTTTGACCCCCAAAATCTGTTGCACATCTACAACCACCAAAAAACACCCATGCTAAATAGTTTTTACATTTTGTTTAGAAATACCCAATATTTTTTTTCATGGTTTTATTGTATGTCCTAATTCTGATCAATTGATCATCATTTTTTCCTAACCTATGTGTATTTTTTTGCGCATATATATGCACTTACATAGCGTTGTGTGAAATCTACTATATTTGAACACTATTGTGCACTTGTCACTATATTTTTCAGGCCAATCACGATTTTTTGGTCTGATTTTTGTGTTTATTTATATTTGCAAATTTAAAGAAATAGTACTTTACCTTTTTTTTCTTTTTCTTTTTAATTCTTCACTTTTCACGTTTTTACATCCATTTTTTTTGTTCCCAGACCACATTACACAGGGAACTTTAGCATACAACACTAGTTTTTTATTATTTATTATTTTTTCCTCTGTTGTTTTTGATACAGCCATCTTGCACGAGTTTCCACAAAATTTAAAACACACTGCATGATACACATTCTTGGCGCACACTATTCTCTATGGCCTAGATTTGGAGTTTTGTCGGTAAGGACCCGCGTAGCTAATGCCGGCTTTTTTCTGGCCGCACCATAAAAATAACTCTGGTATTGAGAGTCCACAGAATCGCTGCGTTAGGCTCCAAAAAAGGAGCGTAGAGCATTTTTAACGCAACTTCAACTCTCGATACCAGAGTTACTTACGGACGCGGCCAGCCTAAAAAACGTGCTCGTGCACGATTCCTCCATAGGAAACAATGGGGCTGTTTGAGCTGAAAAAAAACCTAACACCTGCAAAAAAGCCGCGTTCAGCTCTTAACGCAGCCCCATTGTTTGCTATGCGTAAACACTTCCTACGTCTGCACCTAACACTCTAACATGTACCCCGAGTCTAAACACCCCTAACCTTACACTTATTAACCCCTATTCTGCCGCCCCCGCTATCGCTGACCCCTGCATATTTTTTTTAACCCCTAATCTGCCGCTTCGTAAACCGCCGCTACTTACATTATCCCTATGTACCCCTAATCTGCTGCCCCTAACACCGCCGACCCCTATATTATATTTATTAACCCCTAATCTGCCCCCCACAACGTCGCCTCCACCTGCCTACACTTATTAACCCCTAATCTGCCGACCGGAGCTCACCGCTATTCTAATAAATGTATTAACCCCTAAAGCTAAGTCTAACCCTAACACTAACACCCCCCTAAGTTAAATATAATTTTAATCTAACTAAATTAATTAACTCTTATTAAATAAATTATTCCTATTTAAAGCTAAATACTTACCTGTAAAATAAATCCTAATAAAGCTACAATATAAATTATAATTACATTGTAGCTATTTTAGGATTAATATTTATTTTACAGGTAACTTTGTATTTATTTTAACCAGGTACAATAGCTATTAAATAGTTAAGAACTATTTAATAGTTACATAGTTAAAATAATTACAACATTACCTGTAAAATAAATCCTAACCTAAGTTACAATTAAACCTAACACTATACTATCATTAAATAAATTAAATAAAATACCTAAAATTACCTACAATTAAACCTAACACTACACTATCAATAAATTAATTAAATACAATATCTACAAATAACTACAATGAAATAAACTAACTAAAGTACAAAAAATAAAAAAGAACTAAGTTACAAAAAATAAAAAAATATCTACAAACATAAGAAAAATATTACAACAATTTTAAACTAATTACACCTACTCTAAGCCCCCTAATAAAATAACAAAGACCCCCAAAATAAAAAATGCCCTACCCTATTCTAAATTAATAAAGTTCAAAGCTCTTTTACCTTACCAGCCCTGAACAGGGCCCTTTGCGGGGCATGCCCCAAGAAGTTCAGCTCTTTTGCCTGTAAAAAAACCCCATACAATACCCCCCCCCCCCAACATTACAACCCACCACCCACATACCTCTAATCTAACCCAAACCCCCCTTAAATAAACCTAACACTAAGCCCCTGAAGATCATCCTACCTTGTCTTCACCTCACCAGGTATCACCGATCTGTCCTGGCTCCAAAATCTTCATCCAACCCAAGCGGGGGCTGGTGATCCATCATCCAGTGGCTGAAGAGGTCCAGAAGAGGCTCCAAAGTCTTCATCCTATCCGGGAAGAAGAGGCGATCCGGACCGGCAACTATCTTGATCCAAGCAGCATCTTCTATCTTCATCCGATGATGACCGGCTCCATCCTGAAGACCTCCACCGCGGACCCATCTTCTTCCGGCGACGTCCAACTGAAGAATGACGGTTCCTTTAAGGGACGTCATCCAAGATGGCGTCCCTCGAATTCCGATTGGCTGATAGGATTCTATCAGCCAATCGGAATTAAGGTAGGAATATTCTGATTGGCTGATGGAATCAGCCAATCAGAATCAAGTTCAATCCGATTGGCTGATCCAATCAGCCAATCAGATTGAGCTCGCATTCTATTGGCTGATCGGAACAGCCAATAGAATGCGAGCTCAATCTGATTGGCTGATTGGATCAGCCAATCGGATTGAACTTGATTCTGATTGGCTGATTCCATCAGCCAATCAGAATATTCCTACCTTAATTCCGATTGGGCGTCATCTTGGATGACGTCCCTTAAAGGAACCGTCATTCTTCAGTTGGACGTCGCCGGATGAAGATGGGTCCGCGGTGGAGGTCTTCAGGATGGAGCCGGTCGTCATCGGATGAAGATAGAAGATGCCGCTTGGATCAAGATGGTTGCCGGTCCGGATCGCCTCTTCTTCCCGGATAGGATGAAGACTTTGGAGCCTCTTCTGGACCTCTTCAGCCACCGGATGATGGATCGCCAGCCCCCGCTTGGGTTGGATGAAGATTTTGGAGCCAGGACGGATCGGTGATACCTGGTGAGGTGAAGACAAGGTAGGATGATCTTCAGGGGCTTAGTGTTAGGTTTATTTAAGGGGGGTTTGGGTTAGATTAGGGGTATGTGGGTGGTGGGTTGTAATGTTGGGGGGGGGGGTATTGTATGTTTTTTTTTTACAGGCAAAAGAGCTGAACTTCTTGGGGCATGCCCCGCAAAGGGCCCTGTTCAGGGCTGGTAAGGTAAAAGAGCTTTGAACTTTATTAATTTAGAATAGGGTAGGGCATTTTTTATTTTGGGGGTCTTTGTTATTTTATTAGGGGGCTTAGAGTAGGTGTAATTAGTTTAACATTGTTGTAATATTTTTCTTATGTTTGTAGATATTTTTTTATTTTTTGTAACTTAGTTCTTTTTATTTTTTGTACTTTAGTTAGTTTATTTCATTGTAGTTATTTGTAGATATTGTATTTAATTAATTTATTGATAGTGTAGTGTTAGGTTTAATTGTAACTTAGGTTAGGATTTATTTTACAGGTAATTTTGTAATTATTTTAACTAGGTAGCTATTAAATAGTTCTTAACTATTTAATAGCTATTGTACATGGTTAAAATAATTACAAAGTTGCCTGTAAAATAAATATTAATCCTAAAATAGCTACAATATAATTATAATTTATATTGTAGCTATATTAGGATTTATTTTACAGGTAAGTATTTATCTTTAAATAGGAATAATTTATTTAATAAGAGTTAATTAATTTTGTTAGATTAAAATTATATTTAATTTAGGGGGGTGTTAGGGTTAGACTTAGCTTTAGGGGTTAATACATTTATTAGAATAGCGGTGAGCTCCGGTCGGCAGATTAGGGGTCAATAATTGAAGTTAGGTGTCGGCGATGTTAGGGAGGGCAGATTAGGGTTTAATACTATTTATTATAGGGTTAGTGAGGCGGATTAGGGGTTAATAACTTTATTATAGTAGCGGTGCGGTCCGCTCGGCAGATTAGGGGTTAATAAGTGCAGGCAGGTGGAGGCGACGTTGAGGGGGGCAGATTAGGGGTTAATAAATATAATATAGGGGTCGACGGTGTTAGGGGCAGCAGATTAGGGGTACATAGCTATAATGTAGGTGGCGGTGCTTTGCGGTCGGCAGATTAGGAGTTAATTATTGTAGGTAGCTGGCGGCGACGTTGTGGGGGGCAGATTAGGCGTTAATAAATATAATACAGGGGTCTGCGGTGTTAGGGGCAGCGATGTGGGGGGACCTCGGTTTAGGGGTACATAGGTAGTTTATGGGTGTTAGTGTACTTTAGAGTACAGTAGTTAAGAACTTTATGAACCGGCGTTAGCCCAGAAAGCTCTTAACTACTGACTTTTTTCCTGCGGCTGGAGTTTTGTCGTTAGATTTCTAACGCTCACTTCAGCCACGACTCTAAATTCCGGAGTTAGAAAAATCCCATTGAAAAGATAGGATACGCAATTTACGTAAGGGGATCTGCGGTATGGAAAAGTCGCGGCTGAAAAGTGAGCGTTAGACCCTTTTTGAGTGACTCCAAATACCGGAGTTAGCCTAAAACCAGCGTTAGGAGCCTCTAACGCTGGTTTTCACGGCTACCGCCAAACTCCAAATCTAGGCCTATATTTCTTATATAGTGTTTTGTAGAAATACCCAATGTTTACATGTTCTTTGCTTTTTTTGCAAGTTATAGGGCAATAATGGAATAACCCTTCACATGTATATTTTTTTTGTAGTAGACAACCCAAAGTATTGATCTAGGCCCATTTTGGTATATTTCATGCCACCATTTCACCGCCAAATACGATCAGTTAAAATTAAAAGTTAAATCGTATATTTTTTACTAACTTTTTCATAAATTTTAGGTTTCTCACTGAAATTATTTACAAACAGTTTGTGAAATTATGGCACAAATGGTTGTAAATGCTTCTCTGGGATCCCCTTTGTTCAGAAATAGCAGGCATATATGGCTTTGGTGTTGCTTTTTGGTAATTAGAAGGCCGCTAAATGACGCTGCGCACCACACTTGTATTATGCTCAGCAGTTAAATGATTAATTAGGTAGCATGTAGGGTTAATTTTAGCTTTAGTGTAGAGATCAGCATCCCACTTGACACATCCCACCCCTTGATCCCTACCTGACCCCCCTCAAACAGCTCTCTTCCCTCCCCCACCTCACAATTGTCACCACCATCTTAAGTACTGGCAGAAAGTCTGCCAGTACTAAAATAAAAAACTTTTTTTTATATATATATATATATATATCGATTCTGTAGTGCTGGATCCCCTCTTAGCCCCAAATCTCCCTGATCCCCCCATACAGCTCTCTAACCCTCCCCCTCTACCTATTTGCTGCCATCTTGGGTACTGGCAGCTGTCTGCCAATACCCAGTTTTCCCCCCAAAAAATGCTTTTTTATATTTTGAAATAAAACTTTTCAGTAGTGCAGCTGCCCCCCCAATACCCTATCTCCCTCCCTCTCCCAGATCCCTTACCCAACATAAAATTCCGCCTTCCCTCTTCATCCTTTACAAATAATATATATTTATTATGCAAATGCCCCAACCACCCCCCTGCACGCTACCGTGACTTTGCGCGCACTTACTGAGTACAGGGACAGGAAGTAACCACTGATGGGCCGCCCACCCGCCTCCCAGCAACAGCTCCCACCCACCAACGATCAGCACCATCGATGGCCGATGCAGAGAGGGCCACAGAGTGGCTCTCTCTGCATCGGATGCTTAAAAAAGGGTATTGCAAGATGTCTCAATATCGAGGCATCACTGCAATAAAATGAGAGCTGCTGGAAGCAATCACAATCGCTTCAAGCGCTCAATTAGGCCGAGGATGTACCAGGTACGTCCATTGTCACTAACTGACAATTTTTGCAGGACGTACATGGTACGTCCTTGGTCATTAACGGGTTAAGCAATCTTTAAATCTGTCCTAATTAGATATGCTTTTCAACAAAGGATATCTAGTAATTACATACTAGAAGTAAATTGGAAAGTTGTTTAAAACTGTATTCTCTAGCTGAAAAAAAACTGTTTCATGTCCCGTGAAGACCCAGCTGCATTCCAGTTAACTGCAAAATCAGAATAAACAGCTTTTAGGTTCATACATAAAACATTTTAAGATATATACATAGTGTTCTTTCATATGACAGAGATGCTTACACATTTGTTTCTTATAAATAATACATACTAAGCGTATAACTTTAAAAACCAGGACATCATTTGATGCAGTTAGAACTATGAAACTGAACACAAGTTTTTTCACGATAACTGTACCAATTCCCCTGAGGCTTTTCAAGGATAGAGAAATTAGGTACTATGTTTTACGGCGGGGTCACAGCAGTTGGTGGACCAGAGAGTCACCTTGCAGGGTGTGGGTGTAGCTGAGCTAGATATTGTATCTTCTGGATGCTGCTGTAGCAGTCCCTTAATGCTGAAAAGCTGCAGACAGAAAACAGACCAGACCTCCCAAACTCGTGACAATCCTGTTAAACATATCAAAATGAAATAAAGCCCATGTTGTACTTACCCTTTAATATATATTGTGTGTTTATTCATTTATACAACATAGAAAATGAAAGTCACTCCCTTACACAACATCATCATATGGGTTGAATATGTGTTTATGTTAAAGGGATACTGAACCCAAATTTTTTTTTGTGATTCAGATAGAGCATGCAATTTTAAGCAACTTTCTAATTTACTCCTATTATCAATTTCTCTTTGTTCTCTTGCTATCTTTATTTGAAAAAGAAGGCATCTAAGCTTTTTTTGGACAGCACTTTTTTTATTGATGGATTAATTTATCCACCAATCAGCAAGGACAACCCAGGTTGTTCACCAAAAATGGGCCGGCATCTAAACTTACATTCTTGCATATCAAATAAAGATACCAAGAGAATAAAGAAAATTTGATAATAGAAGTTACTTAGACAGTTGCTTAAAATTTCATGTTCTATCTGAATCACTAAAAATATTTTTTGGGTTCAGTGCGCCTTTAAGGGAACATGTCACATTTTCAAATATTTCTGACAAAGTTGAAACTCTCTACAATAAATTACAAGTAATTATACATATATATATTTTGTGAACAATAATAATTCAACAGAAGGTTAAATGACCTATTGTAATTCCAATGGATTGGAATGGGGGGCGAGTGATGACAATGGTCACCTGAATAAAAAGGCAACTGTGACCCTAGTGACACACATGGTAATAGCCAGCATAACACATAGGGGCCTATCTATCAAGCTCCGGATGGAGACTGCTGCTCCATAACCCTGTCCGCCTGCTCTGAGCAGGCGGACAGACATCGCCGGAATTCAACCCCATTGAGTATGATCGGGTTGATTGACACCCCCTGCTGGTTGCTGATTGGCCACGAGTCTGCAGGGGGCGGCGTTGCACCAGCAGCTCACAAGAGCTGCTGGTGCAATGCTGAATACGGAGAGCTTATTGCTCTCCGCATTCATCGATGTCTGTCGGACCTGATCCGCACTGTCGGATCAGGTCCGACAGACATTTGATAAATTGGCCTCATAAGCAGCATTGCCCATACTGTACAAGATGGTAGAAGCACAGACAAGTGTAAAATAGAAGCTTTGATTCCATTGAAATATTGTTTGCAACTTTCAGAGGAAAATGTTGTATGCTTGGCAGTGCACCATATGGTGACATACTATAAAGAAAAATAATAAAAGGAACAAAAGGGTGACGCATAGTGAAATATCCACTTAGTAAGCAATAGAAATGTTAGAATGAATGAACTTCCTGAGGAAACAGCCAGTGTTTAGGGCCAAATGCTCCACATTGTTGCAGTGATTGTTTTAATATATCTTACACATATTTTGCTGGTTTTGAGGTTCTGTTAATTTGAGGGAGCCCATAATGTTTAATTCAGCATCTGGAGATGCATCACACATTACTTTATGTGTTCCTACATCTGGTGCTTGCCCAAAGAATAGTACACTTTGTGGCGCCCTTTGATTCCTCTATTTTTGCAGAATTCTACATGAACTCTTCTGGGATTTATTTACTCTGAAACTTTCCTGAGGACACTAAGTTGTGCTCTAGTTCTATTCTATTACTGAAGGGTAGTTCATTCTCTAATCACAAATTTGCCAGTTTTCTTTATTATTATCAGGTATTTGTAGAGCGCCAACAGATTCCGCAGCGCAGATGAGATTAGATCTCTTGATATAGCATCACACTAATTTATTAGTTGTAGAATAAGAATGACTGAGCATATGTGCCACTGCCTCCTATAGAACGTTTGCATCTGATCAGCAGCAAGATATTCCAGGGGCAGAGCAAGACATCAGTAAGGGTAAATAACCCCATCATTAGTTTACCTTTGCTTTGTAAAACACTCAAGTTATCCTTTTGCTCTACAAGTCCTGAATGTGATCCATGCTGGCTGCAGACAAATCTATCATTTAGGTGTGTGGTAGGAATAGACAAATATCTCAGTAAACAATAGCTTCTCAATAGTTAGGAACATGCTAGTCTTAGAAGCATAAACCTGATAAATAAACAGAGAAAGGCCCATAGGGACAGACTGTTGAACAATGCTTTAGTTAGAATTTGGTGAGTAGATTAAAACAAAATTGTGGGAACAAACTTATTTGCACTATCTAGTACATGTTTTTTGGGGTTCCTGTGAAGTTACACCTTGAATGTATGTTTTTTATTAGAAACCAAATTACCTTTGGGATTTTAACACTTTGAAAATCTTGTGGACTTCTTTTTACATGTAAAACGATACTTTACATAGTAGTATGTGATTTTTTTTTAAAAATACTATTAAAAAAGGTTTTGTGAAAATGTGTGCATTAGTTATATGTGTACACTTCTTTTATATAATTGTTTAAATAAAATGTCTTTTAAAAACTGAATATTGTGAACTTAAGTGATTAATTGCACTGGATTTATGGTAGAAATAGAAGATGATTGCAAAAAAAATTAAAGAAGAAGCTTTCTAATACAGCAGCTATAGTCATATATCAGCCAATTAGGCCTCACTTCCAATCTTTCCAAATGTCTCATTTAATATTGAAAAAACTCGACCAGTTGTTATACAGTATATGTGATATATTTTCTCTGTTGACAAAGCAAAACAAATATTAAATATTGCTCCTTTATATGCATGAGAAAAAAACTTTCCTTTAAGCACTAATGTAATCTTTTCCCTTAAAGGGACAGTAAACCTAAAAAATAATGTTATATAATTCTGCACATAGTGCAGAATTATATAACATTATTTAGGTGCTATAGCTATAAAACCCTTTTTTCACTTTTAATATTTAAAAAACATACCGCTTTTACAGACCCGCTCTCTGCTCTCTGCTGAGCGGGTCTGTTTTAGTCACAGCTGTATAGTCACAGCCCGGCCCGACCGCGCCATAGCATTAAGTGAAGCTCGCTCCTGCTGTCAGACAGAGCAGGAGCGAGCTGCACTTAGTCTTATGGCGCGGTCGGGCCGGGCTGTGACTATACAGCTGGCCCGATGCGCTGACTAAAAAAAACAGACCCGCTCAGTAGAGAGCAGAGAGCCGGTCTGTAAAAGCGGTATGTTTTTTAAATATTAAAAGTGAAAAAAAGATTTTATAGCTATAGCACCTAAATAATGTTATATAATTCTGCACTATGTGCATAATTATATAACATTATTTTTTAGGTTTACTGTCCCTTTAAAGATATTTTTAGTGCTGTTTGAGATGGTCTGGCTGGAGATTTTAATATAGATAGAATTATGGTTCTTCCCAAACCAAAATAAAGTCCATATATCCCTAGATTCGTAGTAGTCTGTTTCATATTTAAGGGGACAGTGAAGTCAAAATTAAATTTTCATGATTCAGATAGGGCATGCAATTTTAAACAACTTTCCAATTTTATTTTATCATTAAATTTGCTTTGTTCTTTATTCTTCGTTAAAAGTGAAATTACCCCATCATGGCATACCATTTGCAGAAGTAGACAACCCAGGATATTCCAAAAGGGCTTTGTCTAATCTTTTTTTTTTGTAGCCACTTAGTCACCGCGCCTTGCCAAATTTAGTGTACATATTTTTTGTATGCTTTTTGTTACACAAAAACTGCACTTTGGCTGTTTCTATCATCATCCTTATATGTTTTACTGCTATACAATATCCATATTTGTGTTCAGTGATGTCCTATGAGAACAACAGTACCCCATATACAGGTTTTATGGGGTTTACAGAAGTTGCAGGGCCAAATATGGGGCCTGCCCATTTCAGTCTTCATACATGTAAATTTGACACCTTGATTTTCTGGGCATATGTCATTTTTGAAACATTATAGCAGCCCAGGAATTAAAATAAACCCATTGTGGCATACCTTTTGCAATAGTAGACAACCCAGGGTATTCCAAAAGGGCTAGTCTTTTTTTTTTGCCACTTAGTCACAGCATCTAGCGAAATGTAGTGGTCATATTTTTTGTATGCGTTTTTCACACAATCACTGCACTTTGTCTGTTTTTATCATCATCCTCATATGTTTTACTGCTATACAACACCCATATTTGTGTTCAGCAATGTCCTACGAGTATAACAGTACTAAAACTAGAAAAAGGAAAGCACTGGGAAGGGCAGTGATCAGAAACAGCAGGAAAGGATTAAACTTAAAAACTGAAGGGAAGGGGTTAACAACAACTAAAGAACCCCCCCCAAAAAAATACTATTGATCAGCACTGATCAGAGCAAAAATATTATATATATATATATATATATATATATATATATATATATATATATATATATATATATATATATATATATATAAAGACGCTAAAGCCCAGTGCAGTTAGGACAGCATAGAACGTCCTAACAGCAGGAAGGGGTTAAACATGAATATTGCATAAACATGATTTTTCATGATTTCAGCTACTTGAGTGCAAAGGGCTCCAATATATATACATATGTAATAATATGTTTATATGTCTGGAAATACATAACTACACATATAAATACATATGTACACACATATAAACATATATATATATATATATATATATATATATATATATATATATATATATATATATATATATATATAAATTCATTAAAATTATGGGGGGATATAAAAAACTGAAATTAAAATCCTCCATGTCTCAAAATTAAATCAATGTAAATATTTGCATAGGAAATTAGCACATCTAGGCAAGAATACCCGCTTGCTTTTTCCCAGAAATACCTCATATACAATGTTACCAATGCACAAGAGAATTCTGGGTAAGATATGCAAATTCTCAGTTTTTTTGCTTCAAAATACTGTTTTAACACAGCTATCCTTTTAACAGGTTTATTGCAGCAAACCAGAAATCTTGTGCATTGGTAACATTGTATATGAGGTATTTCTGGGAAAAAGAAAGCGGGGATTCTTGCCTAGATGTGCTAATTTCCTATGCAAATATTTACATTGATTTATATATATATATATATATATATATATATATATATATATATATATATATATATATATATATATATATATATATATATATATATATACACATACACACATATACTGTACACACATATATATATATACATTGCATAGGAAATTTCTGGGGAAAAGTAAGCAGGGATTCTTGCCTAGATGTGCTAATTTCCTATGCAAATATTTACATTGATTTAATTTTGAGACATGGAGGAATTTATTTTCAGTTTTTTATCTCCCCCCATAATTCTAATGAATTTTGGTTTAACCTTGAAAATAGCTTTATCAATGCAGCAACCAGAAATCTATCTCCTACTGATGAGTTCCAAATAGAACAAAACAGGCTGTCTAGTGAGGGATTTTTGGTTTGCTGCAATAATCCTGTTAAAAGTATAGCTGTGTTAAAACAGTATTTTGAAGCAAAAAAACTGAGAATTTGCATATCTAATTTGCATATTTTACCCAGAATTCTCTTGTGCATTGGTAACATTGTATATGAGGTATTTCTGGGAAAAAGCAAGCCGGGATTCTTGCCTAGATGTGCTAATTTCCTATGCAAACATTTACATTGATTTAATTTTGAGACATGTAGGATTTTAATTTCAGTTTTTTTATCTCCCCCCATAATTTTAATGAATTTTGGTTTAACCTTGAAAATAACTTTACCAATGCAGCAACCAGAAATCTATCTCCTACTGATGATTTCCAAAAAGAACGAAACAGGCTGTCTAGTGAGTGATTTCTGGTTTGCTGCTATAATCCTGTTAAAAGGATAGCTGTATTAAAACAGTATTTTGAAGCAAAAAAAATGAGAATTTGCATATCTAATTTGCATATCTTACCCAGAATTCTCTTGTGCATTGTTAACATTGTATATGAGGTATTTCTGGGAAAAAGCAAGCGGGGATTCTTGCCTAGATGTGCTAATTTCCAATGCAAATATTTACATTGATTAAATTTTGAAACATGGAGGATTTTAATTTCAGTTTTTTATCCCCCCCCCCATAATTTTAATGAATTTTGGTTTAACCTTGAAAATAGCTTTACCGATGCAGCAACCAGAAATCTATCTCCTGCTGATGAGTTCCAAAAAGAACAAAACAGGCTGTCTAGTGAGTGATTTCTGGTTTGCTGCAATAATCCTGTTAAAATGATAGCTGTGTTAAAACAATATTTTGAAGCAAAAAAACTGAGAATTTGCATATCTTACCCAGAATTCTCTTGTGCATTGGTAACATTGTATATGAGGTATTTCTGGGAAAAAGCAAGTGGGGATTCTTGCCTAGATGTGCTAATTTCCTATGCAAATATTTACATTGATTTATATATATATATATATATATATATATATAATATAATATATATATATATATATATATATATATGTGTGTGTGTGTGTGTGTCTATATATGTACAGTGAGATATGTACAGTGAGGGAAAAAAATATTTGATCCCCTGCTGATTTTGTACATTTGCACACTGAGAAAGAAATGATCAGTCTATAATTTTAATGTTAAGTTTATTTGAACAGTGAGAGACAGAATAACAACAACAAAATCCAGAAAAAACGCATTTCAAAAAAGTTATAAATTGATTTGCATTTTAATGATTGAAATAAGTATTTGACCCCTTTGCAAAACATGACTTAGTACTTGTTGGCAAAACACTTGTTGGTAATCACAGAGGTTAGACTGTCTAGTGAGTGCAGGCGGACAGGTTATGGAGCAGCTGTCTTTGTGACCACTGCTTCATAACTGCTGTTTCTGGCGAGCCTGCAGGCTCGCCAGAAACAGGGGGCATCAAGCTCTATTCGGAGCTTGATAGATAGGCTCCATAGTGTGCTAAAGGAACGCACACCCTGAGTTGCAATAAAAATGAACAGGCTTGGAAGTTATTGTAGCTTTTGTTCTGTATCAGGAGTGCTGTTCTCTATCTTCTAATATTTATGTAAATTACTCTTGGGTCTCCCTAAGAGTAATGGGTAAGCCAGACGTGAAGCCCGTGCACACATGCCCTTAGAGAGATGCAACTGCACCTCACTGAGGAGGTTCACAGAAGGCCGAAACGATCGTCTGGGGTTGTTGTTTCTCTTGTTCAGAGAAGAATTGCCTGGTATTTCGGCGTTGGACTGTCATTGGGCAGGGTCAGACTGATATGCTACAGGATATTTTTTCTCTGTGAAGGGGCATAGTGTGCTAAAGGAACGCGCACCCTGAGTTGCAATAAAAATGAACAGGCATGGAAATTATTCTAGCTGTTGTTCTATCTCAGGAGTGCTGTTCTCTCTCTTCTAATATATATATATATATATATATATATATATATATATATATATATATACAAATTTAGATATATAACTATGTATCTCTATGTTAAAGCCCTTTGCAGTCCTTTTTTCAATATTTTTTATTAGCTGGTGTTATTATGAGTGTAACTGTACTTTTAAATGTAATTTTGATGTATTTTGTGCAACTATTTATTCAAGCGTAACAGTTAACCAGAGCTCTGAGGTTGTGCTATCCTGATGTGCGTTAAATTCAATTGCGCTTGAGTGAACACGTTTACTTTCAACTTGTAATACCTGCGCCACTTCCGATGCACGCAGTCGCGATAAACCCAATATTGCTTGCGTGCAATAGTTAGTGCGCCACTCGTAGTGTGGCCCTGAATCAATTGGGCCTTAGAGAAATGAAGGCAAGATTCTTGGAGTATGTACAACACCCTTAATTGCACTTGGAATTTTCAATATCTTTCAGAATTGTATGAACCCATAGATTTGTCTAAGAAACGCAATCTGCCTCCTACTCTTTCATTTCTCACAGTCAGCAGTAATGAGTGCTTGACAGAAATCTGCTCCTTCGGCTGAGAAAAGCTCCACAGGTGGAAGCCATTTTGACAAATATCCACATTTTAAGAACAATTAATTTGGAAGGCTAAATGTGACAAAAAGAATGTATTATTGAAAAAGTTTCTATGCACACCCACATGTATCTAAATGTCAGATGATGTGGAGGGCAAGTGCAATATTTGCTGAAATTCTCTTGTAGCCTTGAGTGTATTGTTTAGATAAATATAGGAACTGAAAACAGTAAAGCATACATGAAATAATTTTTTGTAAAGATGTGAAAGCCTACAATGGCAATCATTTTCATATGCAGGTTTATTTTAATGTTTTCTTTATAAGAAGTACAGTTAATAATAAAAAAAAAATATTGTTAACACTTTTAAAATAGATAGACAGAATATATATATATATATATATATATATATATATATATATATATATATATATATATATATATATATATATATATAGAGAGAGAGAGAGAGAGATAGATAATGAAAAAATATATATATATATGCACATTTGATAAGCGCTAAGATGTGGATATATACAGACAAGGTAATTTAGCTGAACCAGTGCTGAAAAACAATTTTCTAGTACTTATAGTTAAAGGGACATTCCAGTCAAAATTTAACTGCACATATAGATGAATTACATCTTTGAATAGAAACATACTTGCAATAAACAGGTATTGTTGGCAAGAATGCTTCTAGTAAAAGTTATCACTGTTTTAGATTCAATATTTTTCTCTGCCCGTGCTTGTGAAGAATAGCTAAATATTCTCAGTGCACCAGCATTTTAAATACTTCAGCTGCTCAGAGCACAAGTGGGGCTTGTTTCATGTCAGCAATTATCAAATTAAGTCATTAGCAGATGGTACAAATACCTTAAGATTACTGAGCAGCGGCAGTATTTAAAATGCTGGTGGTCGGTGCATACTTAAATACACTGAGTTTACCTAGGTATGCTTTTTAACAAAGAATATTAAGAGAGCTAAGCAAATTAGATAAAAACATAAATCTGAAAGTTGTTTAAAATTGTATGATCTATCTGAGCCATGAAAGAAAAATGTTGGGTTTCAGGTCCCTTTACCTACATATTTAACCTCTTTCTGGAGTTAAACTCGTAGATTGGCAGGGTTGGTTGTACAAAAATTAAATACTCGAATGAATTATAGCATACAATTTTTTAAAAAGATTCCAATTTACTTCTATTTTAAAATGTGTAAAATATATATAGATATCTGTTCACACCACACCAAGGTGTGAACCAGAAAACTATAAAGAGGCGTCAAAGAGTGCTAATTTTTTTTTTATACGATTGATAGTGTGTAAATGAAGTAAAATAAAGTGAAATGATAATGGTAAAACCTATTGGTTTGTGAATAGACCTATAATATCATGTGAAAAAAAAATATATATAATAAGATAAGATAATGTGGTAACGAAAAAAGAAGTGGAAAATAAAAATAGTATTAAAATAAAATGCAATTAATCTAATATACAACTAATATACAAGTGGTATACAACAGTATATATAAGTATAGTGTCAGTGATAAAACAATTAATTGATAATATCAATGTGTCCATATCGGAAACAGAGCGACCAAAGATAAGATCTGGGGTCTCCAAATATTCATGCAGCGTACGGGCAGCTTTTCTTGTAATATCCAGCCAGACACTCGATGAAGCTATAACAAAGAGAGAAGAAAAGAAAACGTCTCATAGGATAGACCAACCAGTATCAGGGAAGCACAAACGACAGATAGAAATCTACTCACATAGAGGAAAGAACTATATTGTGCAAAAAGGGCAGGCTGGGTCCTCAAAGTTGCCCGACAGACTCCACAGCAGTCACAGGGGAGCAAAGGAGGTATGCTGGAGGAAGGCCACCCACAGCAGCCTCATGATATCCGTATCAGTCTAGGCATCGGTAACACTGGGAGCACTCCAAACAAACTGACAGGCAATCACAGTCAGCGGTGCGTATAACAATTTACGCAAGGTGAACTTCAGGGAGAGACTAGGCTCTCAGAGATAAAGGAGTTGCAGCAGCAAAAGTTAAAACTATTTATTTAAAAGCTTTAAAAACGTGCAAATAGCAACGCATTTCTCGGTCTAAAGAACACAATAAGTAAATATTTGATGATTCTGAGACAGAAAAGTATGTAAATATTTATATTCAATCTGTACCATAAATGCAGACCAGAGAGCAAAAGACGTATAAGGGAGTGGCCAATCGATCTAAAGTTGTTTGTACAATTATCCTATACAGCAGAGTACAATTACAAAAAACAAAAAAAATGAAAGAAAAATGTCCATAAACATAAAATGATGGAATACTCATAGGGAGAGTGTTGCATATCGTGCAATAAAGGTACTATATAAATATGTTCACTAACAAAAGGTATCTAATAATAATATTGAAAATTAATAAAAAATAAATAATAATAATAATATGTGTACCATATATAGTATGGTAGATAGAACCTATCAAGAGGGGTAATGAAAAAAAATACCAAATTTGGAAGATAAGAACAAAACTTGAGTTTAAAAATTATCAGTTAAAAAATAAAAAATAATTTTATTAAATCAGATTAAATTAAATTAAAAGGCTGCCAAGACCATATTCATATGGAGACCTGAAGGAAACATAGTTTTAAGTTTATATATCCAAAATGTTTTCCTCTGTCTCAATCTATTGTAACGGTTATAGAGATGTGATTTTGGGATAGTCTCTATGGGACATATGGAAAATAAATCCAGATTGCCATCATGAATTAGATGGCAGTGTTTGGGTATACTGTGTTTTTGAATATTGTTCTTCATGTTCCCATAATGCTCATTCCACCTGTTTCTTATTATCTGACAAGTGTGACCTACATATTGAGTCTGCATGTTAATAGATAAACAACAAATGCACTTGTACATGTCAAATGTTGAGAAATAGAATATTTTATACTGGTCGTATGTGACTGAAATTGAACACAACCCGGACTAATATATTTGCACATATTGCCGTTTTTAAGGAGACATTTGAATATCCCCTTCTAGACATAAGGTTATTCAAATTAGAATTAGGGGAGGTGCTATTATATTTATCATTTCTTTCTCTATTTTTAATTTTATGTACCACTATCTTACTTGGGGCTAAATGATTCTTAAGAGTTGGTGCTCGTCTGAAAAAGCATTTAGGTTCAGACGAGTATCCCGGTGAAAGAAACCACCTTTGGTGGATTCTTTCACCACCCTGCCATTTTCAGAATCCACTGGGATGCAGCAAAGGCAAACGGAACATTACAACAACAAAAAACGAACCGCCCCTAATAAGTATTTTAAAAAAAAAAAAAACGTCCACAATAAGTATTTTAAAAATAAACCTAACTGCCTGTACGAAGTATTAAGAAAAAAATATAAAAAAACTACCTAATAAAATTATTAACCCCTAAATACGCAAAACCCAACATCACAAACTACCTAATACATCTATTAATCCCTATTCCGCAACCCCCCACAATGCATTAAACCTAATTTACCTATTAACTCCTAAACCGCCAACCCCCACAAAGCAAAAAATAATTTAATGACTAAGCCCCCTAACCTAACACCACCTAACTTAATCCCTTAATTACATAAAAAAATAAAATACTACATTATAAATAAAATAAAAAATCCTAACAGTACTTAAAAAAAATACATTAAATTATTCTAAAATTACAGAAAATAAGAAAGGCTAACATTACAAAAAATATCAAACCGCATTATCCAAAATAAAAAAAATTAAACCTAATCCCTAAAAAAATAAAAAAATAAAAAAATAAAAACACCCCCTAATCTAAGAATAAACTACCAATAGCCCTTAAAAGGGCTTTTTGTAGGGCATTGCCCTAAATAAATCCGCTCTTTTACATTAAAAATATACTAAGCCCCCCTCTAACATTAAAATCTCCCACCCACCAAACCCCCCCAAAAAAACCTAAACTACCCATTGACCCTAAAGGGGAATTTGTATGGGCATTCAGCTCTTTTTCAAATTGCCCAAAAAACTCTAAATTAGAAAAATAAAAATAAATCTTTTTTTAAAAAAAAAACCCCAAAAAACCTAACACTAAAGCCCCAAATAGCTACTCAAAGTTCCTGAAGTCCGGCAGAGAAGGTCTTCTTCCAGGCGGGTCCATCATCTTCATCCATAGCAAAGGCGGCACGGAGCGGAGATGCAGAGCGGTGTTCCCAGATGTGGCGATCCTCGGCGGCTGCTATCATTGACGGCGGCGGTCCTCGGTGGTGGTCCCTAGTGGCGGCGCTCCTCGGCGGCAGGAAGGCTCCTCGTCACCACTTTCTGTCGGAGTACCGCAAGGCTCTGTCCTCGGTCCCCTTCTCTTCTCAATCTATACGTCATCACTAGGTTCCCTAATTAAGTCCCACGGTTTCCAATATCATTTGTATGCCGATGACACCCAAATCTACTTCTCTGCACCAGAACTATCTCCTTCCTTGCTAACCCGTGTCACTAATTGTCTTTCTCACATCTCTTCCTGGATGTCCTCTCACTACCTCAAGCTAAATCTCTCCAAAACTGAGCTCCTCATTTTCCCCCCTTCTTCCAAAATCTCCACCCCCAATATCTCTATAACTGTCGACAAACTCCATCATTACCCCTACCCCGCACGCCCGATGTCTCGGGGTCACATTCGACTCAAATCTTTCCTTTACTCCTCACATTCAGTCATTGGCTAAAGCCTGCCGCTTCCACCTTAAAAACATCTCTAAAATTAGACACTTCCTTACACAAGACACAACTAAGATTTTAATCCACTCTCTCATTCTTTCCCGCCTTGATTACTGCAACTCTGTCCTCTCTGGCCTCCCCACCTGCCGCCTAGCTCCTTTACAATCCATATTGAATGCCTCTGCCAGACTCATCTTCCTTACACGTCGCTCTTCATCTGCTGCGCCTCTCTGCCAATCCCTTCACTGGCTTCCTCTTGCCTCTAGGATCAAACACAAAACTCTCACTCTGACATACAAAGCCCTCAACTGCACTGCTCCCCCCTACATCTCAGACCTTATCTCCAGATACTCTCCCTCCCGTCCCCTTCGCTCTGCTCATGACCTCCTACTCTCCTCCTCTCTTGTCACCTCATCACACTCCCATTTACAGGACTTCTCCAGACTGGCTCCCATCTTATGGAACTCTCTGCCTCGCTCCACAAGACTCTCTTCTAGTTTTAAAAGCTTCAAGTGCTCCCTAAAGACTCTACTGTTCAGGGACGCATACAACCTACACTAACCTTTCCTAATACCAGTTCCTCTCCTCCACTGCAATCCCCTGAACCCTCTTAGCATGTAAGCCTAATAGTCCAGCTGTTTGTAGATCACCGTCTTAAGAGCTGACTCCAACAGTGCAACTATTGGCAGGGCCCTCTACCCTACAATTGTTTTGTTGTACTCCCCCTTTGTTTATAGCGCTGCGGAATCTGTTGGCGCTCTACAAATAACCGATAATAATAATAATAATAATAATGATCGCCCGCTGCGCACTGCAGATTAAATTCAAGGTACCCTATATTTATTGGGGTATCTTGCATTCCTATAGGCTGACATTTTCCCATCAGCCAATAGGATGACAGCAACTGAAATCTTATTGGCCGGTGAACAGCCAATAGGATGAGAGTAACTGAAATCTTATTGGCTGGTGAACTTCAATCCTATTGGCTGATTGGATCAGCCAATAGGATTGAGCTTGCATTCTATAGGCTGATTGGAACAGCCAATAGAATGCCAGCTCAGTCCTATTGGCTGATCCAATCAGCCAATAGGATTTTTTCTACCTTAATTCCGATTGGCTGATAGAATTCTATCAGCCAATCGGAATCTAAGGGACGCCATCTTGGATGATGTCACTTAAAGAGATATTCATTACGAAGAAGCCATCGTTTGAAGAGGATGCTCCGCGTCGGATGTCTTGAAGATGGACCCGCTCCACACCGGAAGGATGAAGATAGAAGATGCCTTCTGGATGAAGACTTCTGCCCGTCTGGAGGACCACTTCTGCCCGTCTGGAGGACCACTTCTGCCGGCTTTGTTGAGGACATCTTGCCGCTTGGATGAAGACTTCTCCCGGTAAGTGAATCTTCGGGGGTTAGTGTTAGGATTTTTTTTAAGGGTGTATTGGGTGGGTTTATTTTTTAGGTTAGGGCTTTGGGCCTGCAAAAGAGCTAAATGCTCTTTTAAGGGCAATGCCCATCCAAATGCCCTTTTCAAGGCAATGGGGAGCTTAGGTTTTTTAGTTAGGATTTTATTTAGGGGGTTGGTTGTGTGGGTGGTGGGTTTTACTGTTGGGGGGGTTGTTTGTATTTTTTTTGACAGGTAAAAGAGCTGATTACTTTGGGGCAATGCCCCGCAAAAGGCCCTTTTAAGGGCTATTGATAGTTTAGTTTAGGCTAGGGTTTTTTTATTTTGGGGGGGCTTTTTTATTTTGATAGGGCTATTAGATTAAGTGTAATTAGTTTAAAGATCTGTAATTTGTTTTTTATTTTCTGTAATTTAGTGTTTTTTTGTGATTTAGCTAATTTAATTTATTTAATTGTATTTAATTTAGTTAATTTATTTAATTGTAGTGTAGTGTTAGGTGTTATTGTAACTTAGGTTAGGTTTTATTTTTCAGGTCAGTAATCTAGCCAATTATTAAGTAAATATATAATACATTTAGAGGTTACCACTGAAATAGAGTATAATTAATATTGTAACCTAGGTTATATCTAACATGTTAGAGTACACTCCTGAGATAATATTTATGGTGATATTCTAGCAGATATAATAGTATCTACAAATTGGAGGCACTGCTGAGATCATTACAACTTTATCACATTTTTATAATGTATTTTGTAGTATAGAAATTATAAAAAGAAAACATTTCTTTAGCGATATATTTTTTTTAAAAATTGTATTAGCATTTTAAATGAATTAAATACTAAGTTACAATAACAATGTCTATCACTAGAAGTGACTCAAATAAATCTGTACTCATTATTGATGTCACGCCGCCCTGCTCTAACCATTGCTAGGGGCACAGCATCTCCTTCCCTGCTTGTTGCCAAGGGCAGTGTCGGCTCAGATGCGTGCAGCGCTGACGTCATCTCCGCATGCTCCTGATGTCGGTCAGACCTCAGTGGTGTGAATCCTGCACCTATTTAAACTTTCCACAAATGATCTGTCACTGCCCAAGTATAGGTGTTACTTTGTGTACTCCTGGGTGTGATAGATCATTCTTTCTAAGTGCCTAAATATAGTTACTGAACCTGCCTGCCTGACTACTCTCCTGCCTTAAACCTTAAACTGCTGAATTGATTACTGTTGCTGAACCTGCCTGTCTGACTACTCTACCTGCCTTAACTCTTAACTGCTGTATTGATTACTGTTGCTGGACCTGCCTGTCTGACTACTCTACCTGCCTTAACCCTTAACTGCTGGATTGATTACTATTGCTGAACCTGCCTGTCTGACTACTCTACCTGCCTTAACCCTTAACTGCTTGATTGATTACTATTGCTGAACCTGCCTGTCTGACTACTCTACCTGCCTTAACCCTCAATCTGCTGAACTGCTTTACTGTTACCAAACCCTGCCTGCCTGACCATTCTAGTGGTTTATCCTTGGACTGCTTTGCTGTTTCCAAACCCTGCCTGACCATTCTAGTGGTTCATATTTGGACTGCTCTGCTGTTGCCGCTGGGGACTGTCCTGCCTGTGGTGAGTGCCACCTTCTTCATCTCACTAACTTTCTCTGCTCTGGGATATTCCCTATCATTCCGGCTCGACGCCGGGATAACAAGACTACTGGCCGAGTTTGGTCTGATCGAGGAGTATCCTACAATTGAAATGTGTCAGTAAGATTTGTCCCTTATTAAGTCACACTGTCTTAGAATGGACACTATAGGCCACATTAAAAATAGATTTAATATTTCAGGTGATTTAAATGATTATATTGATATGCTTACCACTAAGGCCAAAAATATTGCTATTGATAATAGAATGTGGAATAAAAAAAGTCAATTATTCCAGGAATTATTCAAAATTAATCAATGCAAAAATTCTAAAAAACGGGATGAGCTAATACTCAAATCCTGGCCCCTGGTAATATGCATTAATGACAAAATGTCTACTCACCTTATAGAAAAGGAATTGCAATTACAAGGGCTAGAAGATTACATTTGCTCATCACGTAAATGCAAAGAAAATTTAGAAATAGCCAAAAAGGAAAGTGTTACACTTAAACAAGACATGGCTGCCTTAGATAAACAGAACCAACAATTAATTGCTAAAATAAAAAGCTTAAATGAGAAACTCAGCAATAATAACCCCCCCCTCCATTAGTGAGGAAAATAGTGAAAATAATGCAGATATTATAAAAAACCTAAAATAATTTGTAATAAATGAATTACAGAGCATCAGGGAAGAATTTAAACAAAGGACCCCAGATGCCTCTGAAATTAACTTCCCACATAGGCAGTCACAGAATGTTTTAAATGCAGGGAATTGCTACAGTTCAGAGGGAGAGGACAGTTATTATAGTAAATCAGAGTGTGGGGCCTACTACCCAGATAGCCCCTATAATGCTAATATGCATAAGGGATCTCCCCATAGTAAAAGGGCAGATAGGGGGCGCTCTAACCCTAATCAGAAGGTCACTAGGAGAACACGTGATGTACTTAGTAAAGTGTATGACACCCCTACAATAATTAAGTTTTTAAGTAAAGTAGTACACCAATTTTCCAAAAGGGGGACCACTATTATAATTGATTATTTAGAGGCTTATGAAAATGCTTTAGCTGTATTAAATATAAATGATGGGCAATCTAAAATTTAATTTCTGCCATGAGTATTTGAGCCTAAGCATCACAAATACTTTGCTTCACTAAAAGATATGAATGTCAAATCTTGGAGTGAAATAAAGCAACAGTGTAAAAGGGAGTTCGGCCCATATTGTACCTCAACTGCGGCTAAGGTGGCGATATACAATTTGAAATGTGGCGCAAATCAGAGCCCAATTGAATTCCTTTCTACACTAAAAGGAGCGTACTTTATGGCAGAAAATAAACCCAAATTTGAGAGCTTAGAGTTTGTTAATTTATTTTATGAAGCATTGCCCTTGCACATCAAAATAAATCTGACTAGAGATTTTGGTGATAACTGCTCATTAGATTGACTGATTAGAGAGAGTACAAAGTTATACACTATTCAGCAGTCCAGTGAACAGGGGGTTAAAAGAGAACCAAGGCCCAGCCCTAAAATTGAGGCAGAAACTAGGATGTCACCTAGCCCCCTAAAAGTCTAAAAAGAAAACTTATGTGGAGGTGGCCAGAGAAAACAGGCCCTCACCACAAATCTTTGAGTCTGCCCCTTCCCCACCAAGGGCTGAGGCACAGAGGGAAAATTCTCAAAATGGGGGCATAACAAGATAAATAGGTATCCCCAAAAAGACGAATACCCACAAGGTAATCGGTATCCCCATAAAAATAAATACCAAAAGTGGCGAAAATACTCTCGGGATAACCAGACACCCCAATTAAATAGTGCACCCCAGGATATTAACGCTGAACAAGTTGAACCCTAAAGACAACCGCGTCAAAATAGAAACAACAGCTATGATTCTGAGGGACCCCAAGGATCCAGGAATCAATACCCTGGGACATCAAAAAATCGGTCCATGGGTAAAAATAGCTTGAACAATCAAGTGGGCCAACTTAGTACGCAGTTGAATAAATTATGTACACTATTTACCAATATGAGTCAAGCTTTGATGGCTCAGCTTCCTAATAATCCTTTTTTTAGTGGTACAGCCAGTGGCCAGCAGCGGGCCACAGGCACAGTCATAAATACTCAGGTATTACCTGAGAGAGAGGGGAGAGAAATACTAAATTAAATAATAAATATCAATAATGGTACTAATCATGTTCTCTCCCTAAAGCCCAGAAACGGAAGGCCTGACTGTGATGACTGGTATCCTCAGTATGGAAGCACTAATGAATCTCTTCTTTTGCAGTTGTCCCTAAAACTTATTCCCACAGATACAGTACATAGGAACCCCGTCATACCTACTATAGAGGAAGTGACCGGTAAGAATGATTCTTCTGCACCAGGTAAAGTGGTTGATACAGGTAAAACGTGGCGAAGCCCACAAATGTGTAAACATGCAAAATTTATGTGTGAAATAGTAGAAACTGCAGGGAAATATTATGTATCAGCTGAGCTCCAGGATTCAGCTACTAACCCTATCATGGGATTCATTTATACTGGATTTCAGGCAACTATTTTATCCCACAGGTACTACACACAGCTAAATGAGCTAACGCCGCATAAACCTAAACTCAGGGAATTTGATGGTTCACTAATAGGTGTTGGGGGTGACTCTCTCAAAATCTGGGGTACTGCATTGTTAAAGCTAAAGCTGGGGAACAGGGTAATAAGACACCTTGTCTTTAAAGTGGATTTGCCAACTGATCATTTAATCATTGGTATTGATCTCCTTAAGCTACTAAGTACCATAATTGATTGCATAATTGCCCAGAAAGATAGCCAATATTTCCCTACATGGTGATGTATTAACCATATCTCTCCACAAGTGGGATCCTAAATCCCCTAAAGGGGGTGATCACTCTCAATTCCTTGCAGAAATTGAGAAAATTAAGGATGATCTATTTATCCCTATACAAGTGCATGACCTTGGCAAATCCAAGTATGCCAAAATGAACTTAAAACAGGAAGCTAGCTATATAAGCGAAGACTTATTGGCCCAGATATCTGAAAGCTATAACATGACAGCTAAATGTTTATTATCTATCTCCATAGGTAATAAATCAGCAAAACAACTGTTTTTAGTTTTAAATAATCCCCATAATCAAATATACATTGGCAATGATCTCGTACATAGATATGCCATACAAATAGATTTGATTAACCTTTGCCGCTGGAGCAGGTTGAAAGGGGACCCTGAAATATTTCAGGATGAAAATGCAGCCCTGAAATCAAACCAGCAGATGCCAAATGCTGTGAATATGCAGGTGTCTAGTGATATTGTAATCCCTGCTGGGGCTAATAAATGTATCTTACCCTTACAGGTAATAAGGAGCCAGAATATAAAAACTTCTGAAGCACTAATTTGCATCTCACAGAGAATGCAATATAGATATAACTATAACACATTCTCCTATGTTAAATATTGGAACTATTCCAATACATGTTATCCTGCATAACATGACCCTACAGGGTATCACCTTATCTAAGGGAACTACCATAGGATATGCTCTGGAATCCAGTTATTACACTTTTGGATTCCAGAATAATGTACTTGGGCTAATACCTGAAAGGTACTTAACTGAAGAACAATTAAAACATGTCAGGGATGACGAAGTGCCTGTCGGCATGAAACGCGTAGGATGTTCCTAGAGCTGTTTAGTCTCTGTATGAGATTTGCGTTTGACCACAAATAAAGGTGTCTTTTACTGCATTTTGGATCGTTCATTTCTTGTTCTCTTAAAGGAAACTAACAACAGCGTGATACCATTATTTGAGAATATTTATCTCATATTAAAGGGACTATACTTTATTGAAAAAGAGTAAAAGAACATAATAATAACAAACATAATTACTAAAATAAAATGAATTACACTCCCATTTAATGTACTAAATAACAGCTCCTAAAAAAAGAAGTTGATATTGTGCACAATTTGTGAATAGTGAAAAGAGCCTAATAGTATATAGGACTTATATTGGGTATGTGTTAGATTAAGTTATAAATATTACTGTGGAAATTCAATATATAGTTGCAGAGTTAAAAAAATCACTTTGTTGAAAGTGTTGTGAAGATGTTGATAAATGTCCTTAAAAAAAGTTAGAATTTTAAATGTTAATATATCTTTTTATAGGTATGTGTAGTAGTTATTATATTCATTTAAGCCGTTCAGTTGCAGACTATCAAGTAGATAGATCCACCTACACTCTGCTTTAAGTAATGCTTTTTCTAAGTCTCCACCTCTTATACCTAGGGAGATTTTTTGTACCACCATAAATTTTAGATTTGTCAATTGATTCTGGTGATGTTGTAGGAAATATCTTGCCACACTGGTTCGTTTTCTGTCTTTTTTCTTATCTTTTTCTGCATTTTTGATGTTACACATATTTTCAACGATTCTAACCCCTACTTCGCGGCTAGTCATCCCTACATAGACTTTATTACACGGACAGTGTAGTGTGTAAATAACTCCTGTCGTTCTGCACGTAAAATGGTTCTTCAGAATATGTTTTTTTTGCCATTTTTGTCCACAATTTCTTTAGTTTTCTGTGCTTTTGGGAAAATTGAACATGTTCCACATGAATACATGCCTGGATCGGTGTCCATTTTTTTTAGGAGTATGTATATAGTGACTAGATACCAGTTAGTCTTTTAGATTGCACAGTCTTTAGTACCCTGCAGTTACCTTATCCCCAATTAATTTTTCCAAGATCAGATAATTTTTTAAAATGTGCCAGTTATCATTAAGTAAATTAACTACTTTGTGGACCTGCGGATTATACAGTGTGATGAGTCTTGGTGCACTCTGGGGATCTGATGTCTTAGCTTTCGGTTAAAGCAGACTAGCTCTTGGCATATTGTATATTTTAAATTTCGCATGCTTTATGCTTCTCTTACTGTAACCTCTCTGTAATAATCTTTCAGTAAGTTTATTACTTTCATTTTGGAAAGTCTCATTGCTAGAGCAGTTCCTCCTCAATCTTATGAATTCTTCATATGGTATGGATTTTAAAGTACTGTAGGGGTGACCACTAGTTTTATGTAGCAGAGTGTTAGTTGCCATTTCTTTTCTGAATATGGCTGTAACTATATTACCTTCTTAGTTTTTAGATATTTTTAATTCTAAAAAGTTGATAGAATGCAGTTCTGCCTGGTAAGTGACTATTTTTATTTAGTTTTATAAGAAACTTGTCAAACAGTTCACGTGTGCCCTCACAGGAAAAACACATTGTCAATGTATCTAAGCCACATTGGTATTAATTCGGTATATTCCTCCATGCCTGTAGTAAATACATTGTGATGTTCGTAGTATCCCAAAAACAAATTGGCAAACGTAGGTGTCTGAACATAAAAGCAGTCTTTAAAGGTAAATACGTTATGTGTCAGTATGTAATTCAGTAATTTAATGATAAGTTCATTGTTGTTATACTTGTTGGTATTTAAGAAGTATCAAACTGCTGAGATGTGTAATCCTTGAACATATGTGTAACATCCATCAAAAATGCAGAGAAGGATAAGAAAAAAGACAGAAAACTAATCAGTGTGGCAAGACATTTCCTACAACAGTCAATCGACAAATCTAAAATTTATGGTGGTACAAAAAATCTCCCTAGGTATAAAAGCATTACTTAAAGGGACAGTTCACCCAAAAACTTTCTCCCCTTTAAATTATTCCCAATGATCCTTTTTACCTGCTAGAGTGTATTAAATTGGTTGCAAGTAGCTCCTTTACTCATATTTCAGCATTTGAAATAGCTGATTTATCTTGTGGTTTCCCAACCTATACTGAAAGTTTTGATACTGGCGTATATGCTATTGACAAGCCTAAGTAAACACAGCCAGCAGAAGAGATTACACCCTCAGTGGGGGCATGATAGTTAAGTAATAAAATGATAATTTTCCATTGTTCTCTCTATGTATTGAGCTTTGGTGTTCCAGACAAATATAAGATAAGGAAGCAAGTCTGTGTACATGAAAGTGATAACATAATGAGATCTGATATTACCTGAAGCTCAACCCATTGTAATAGGCTGTGGTTTCAAAGCACAAAACCAGTTACTTCAGATACACAAATAAACCCAAAAATGCAATTTCTCAAATATTTTATACTCTGCAGTTGGTATAACAAGTCATTTAAAATACATTTATGGAAAAACAATTTTACAGTGTACTGTCCCTTTAAAGCAGTGGAGGCTCCTCCAGTTGTGCACATTCGCACGTGAACCCCCCAGGGGGCAAGGAGGGAAAAAAAATTGAGCCAAGAAAAAAAAATCAGCCAAAAAAAAATTTGTTTAATTTTTTTGTTTAATTTTTATTTATTTTTTTATTAGTGTGTGTGTTATTATATTGTTATTATATAACTTGATGTAGGCTCTGTTTACTAGCTCAGCCTGTAGGCTGTAGGACCGGTACAGCAGTACCACACCATTTACCATTATTAGTAAGTCAGTCAACTAGTAGATAGATTGAACACTTGAAGCAGGAGGGAGCTAGGACCCAGGCAGATGCTGACGTCACTAGCGTCTCCTCCTCGGGCTGCTGAGTCTCACTGCGTGAGTGCGCGCACTGTGCACACCAGACCAGACACTGTCACACTGATCGCACGTGCGATCAAGCAAAACCCTATCCTGCACAGTGATCTCTATGCATCACTGTGCAGGCGTTGCTCCTCCCAGCCTGGCACTGGTAATTGAGCCCTATTCGCACAGGCTGAAGTGTGCGAGCTGACTTCAGCCTTTGCTCTGGCTCCTCCCAGTCTGCCTGTCATGGGTGAGTCTCGCCTCTTATACGCTACTAGCGTCACGTGACCGCCCCCACAAGGCTCCTCCCCCTCAATGGCGCCAAAATCTCATTGAGGAGATAGCCGTTGAGCGTATAGGAGCCTTGTTAGCTCTGAGTCTGTCTGACCTGTTTAATTTTGTTCAACTTGCCTAAAAAAAACGATTTAGCCCTTGTTGGCTGCAGACGTGGTGTGGACTTACTTTACTAGTTTACTTAATAATTTTGCAAATAGTTAGTTAGCTTAAGCTGCCTTAGTAGTAGTGGGTGGGCACTGGGCAGTGGCAGTGGGCCTTATTTTGCTGCAGGCCTGCAGCTGCTGAGCCTGAGCTTATTAGTTTAGTTTTAAACTAACTGTAGTTAGTTAACTAAATTAAATTTACACAACAGAGAGAGTTGAGATTACTTAGTAGTACTAGTAGAGAGAGACTAGAGAGAGTGAGTCAGTGAGACAGACACCAGTGTGTATGAGAAAAAAAAGTTCATTTTGTGTTTTAACTTAACATTTAGAGTACTTAGCTTAGGTTAGGTAGAGTGGGAGTTCTCTCTTAAAACAATTGGCTTTAGTCAGTAAGTTTAGTGGAGTAATTTGGGAATAATAAAATAATATTTTTGTCAGCAGATTGCAATTAGAAGTTTTGCAAAACAAGAACAAAATTTTTTTCACAAAAAGAGCAGTTAACTGCTGTGCTGCTGTTGATACTACTAGTTGTTGACCGTTGACGGCTGTCACGGTTGTTTACCATTAAACATTATTACATTTAATTTAAGTATTTTAGCAGATTAATTAGCAGATTGCAATTAGAAGTTTTGCAAAAAAAGAACAAAGTCAGTGGCAGTTCTAGACAAATTTTTACTGGGGGGCCAAGGTGGGGCCAGTGTTTAATCAGGGGGGCACATTAAAAAATGGAAACAAATGATATATATATATATGTATGTATGTGTGTGTATAAATGTATATATATTTATCATTTGTGTGTGTGTATATATATATACACTGTGTGCAGAATTATTAGGCAAATGAGTATTTTGACCACATCATCCTCTTTATGCATGTTGTCTTACTCCAAGCTGCATAGGCTCGAAAGCCTACTACCAATTAAGCATATTAGGTGATGTGCATCTCTGTAATGAGAAGGGGTGTGGTCTAATGACATCAACACCCTATATCAGGTGTGCATAATTATTAGGCCACTTCCTTTCCTTTGGCAAAATGGGTCAAAAGAAGGACTTGACAGGCTCAGAAAAGTAAAAAATAGTGAGATATCTTGCAGAGGGATGCAGCACTCTTAAAATTGCAAAGCTTCTGAAGCGTGATCATCGAACAATCAAGCGTTTCATTCAAAATAGTCAACAGGGTCGCAAGAAGCGTGTGGAAAAACCAAGGCGCAAAATAACTGCCCATGAACTGAGAAAAGTCAAGCGTGCAGCTGCCAAGATGCCACTTGCCACCAGTTTGGCCATATTTCAGAGCTGCAACATCACTGGAGTGCCCAAAAGCACAAGGTGTGCAATACTCAGAGACATGGCCAAGGTAAGAAAAGGCTGAAAGATGACCACCACTGAACAAGACACACAAGCTGAAACATCAAGACTGGGCCAAGAAATATCTCAAGACTGATTTTTCTAAGGTTTTATGGACTGATGAAATGACAGTGAGTCTTGATGGGCCAGATGGATGGGCCCGTGGCTGGATTGGTAAAGGGCAGAGAGCTCCAGTCCGACTCCCGCCAGCAAGGTGGAGGTGGAGTACTGGTTTGAGCTGGTATCATCAAAGATAAGCTTGTGGGGCCTTTTCGGGTTGAGGATGGAGTCAAGCTCAACTCCCAGTCCTACTGCCAGTTTCTGGAAGACACCTTCTTCAAGCAGTGGTACAGGAAGAAGCCTGCATCCTTCAAGAAAAACATGATTTTCATGCAGGACAATGCTCCATCACACGCATCCAAGTACTCCACAGCGTGGCTGGCAACAAAGGGTATAAAAGAAGAAAATCTAATGACATGGCCTCCTTGTTCACCTGATCTGAACCCCATTGAGAACCTGTGGTCCATCATCAAATGTGAGATTTACAAGGAGGGAAAACAGTACACCTCTCTGAACAGTGTCTGGGAGGCTGTGGTTGCTGCTGCACGCAATGTTGATGGTGAACAGATCAAAACACTGACATAATCCATGGATGGCAGGCTTTTGAGTGTCCTTGTAAAGAAAGGTGGCTATATTGGTCACTGATTTGTTTTTGTTTTGTTTTTGAATGTCAGAAATGTATATTTGTGAATGTTGAGATGTTATATTGGTTTCACTAGTAAAAATAAATAATTGAAATGGGTATATATTTGTTTTTTGTTAAGTTGCCTAATAATTATGCACAGTAATAGTCACCAGCACACACAGATATCCCCCTAAAATAGCTATAACTAAAAACAAACTAAAAACTACTTCCAAAACTATTCAGCTTTGATATTAATGAGTTTTTTGGGTTCATTGAGAACATGGTTGTTGTTCAATAATAAAATTAATCCTCAAAAATACAACTTGCCTAATAATTCTGCACTCCCTGTATATATATACATACATACACCATACACATATATATACACACACACACACATCCATGCACATATATACACACATACATACATACACACATATATATATACACACACAAAATACATACACACACATACATACACAAACACATATACACACATGCACACACATATACACACATACATACACACACACACATAGAAGCATACATATACACACATATACACACTTACATACATACATACATACATACACACACTGAGTAGAAAAAAAGAAAATAAAAAAAGAAGACTATGCACTTAACTAGTGCTACATAGTTCAGATAGCAAATTCAATGAAAATGGTGTCAAATAATTATTTACATACATTAGAAAAATAGGGAAAATACTCCAGCAGTCATTATAGAGTTGTGGAGGTGAGAGGGCAGACTTACATCTCTTCTGTTCTGGCAGTGTACAGGCTAGAGAGAAAGTCTGCAAAACCAACTAGTGACACTTCTGGAACTCTTGTCTGCAGACTGCAGCTGTAAGACGCCCCGCCCCTACAACAACCCGGGAACTGTAGCACATCGCTGAAAGGGGAGGGGCACAAGTTTTACTTCAATTTGTTAACCCCACACTTTGACTAGACAGCGTTTCAAGGACAAGGAAGTAGATAAATAGCCTTGATCTTGTCCAGTATTTTTCAGTCAGCTCAGTGGCCAGCTCAGGGGGGGCCACAGGGGGGGCCAGGGACATTTTTACAGGGGCCCTGGCTCCTGTAGGCCCCTGTGTAGAACCGCCCCTGAACAAAGTTTTTTTTCACAAAAAAAGCAGTTAACTGCTGTGCTGCTGTTGATACTACTAGTTGTTGACCGTTGACGGCTGTCACGGTTGTTTACCATTAAACATTATTACATTTAATTTAAGTATTTTAGTAGATTAATTAGCAGATTGCAATTAGAAGTTTTGCAAAAAAAGAACAAAGTTTTTTTCACAAAAAAAGCAGTTAACTGCTGTGCTGCTGTTGATACTACTAGTTGTTGACCGTTGACGGCTGTCACAGTTGCTTACCATTAAACATTAACACAGAAATAATGATATTGCGCTTAACTATCAGTGCCTATAATGGGTTATATAGTATATATACTTGTATTTGTAATATTACCTTCTTATTTAGAAAAAAGTTAGTTAGTTTACAGTGTTAGTACTTAAAACACAATTCAATTGATACTTGGTTTACAATGTTAATACTTGAAACACAATTCGATTCAAGAACCGGTAAGTAGTACAAAACCTTTTTACTCATGCAGAACTAGCTAGCTATATCACAGAAATGTTAATATACTGGAGTTCTGCTAACCACTTGACATAGAGATCTGTGGTGCTAATACCTTCCAATTCTATCAGCACTGAAGAAAGGGTATCCGAATTTACCCGTAGGTGATGTGAAATTGCCAAAAAGGTAGTCTGTTGGGGTAACACCTATTCACAGTACCCTGAACATTAGGAACAGTACCTTTGGAAATATCCTGATGTCAAAAGATAATATGTTTCCTGCTGTTGGCGAAGAACCAAATTTCTCTGTATGCAGGGCTGCTCTCTCCCGATGCTGCTTCGAATCAGTCAACAGGATCCTTGTTTGACTTGTAGCATGAGAATATGTAAAAAAGAAGAAAAAGAAGCGCACCAGGGTACGATTCAAGTGAAGATTTATTGACATAAAACACACGCAACTTACAATGTTGCACTTAGTAGATTAAAAGCAAAATGAGCCTGTAGACTGAAATTGTCTTTGTGCACGCTGGAACAGGAGATGGAAAACAGTTCCTATCCGCCTGTCCGGGTGTCTGCAAGGCATCCGGACTGCCCTCTGCAAAACCACGGTAACCATCCACAAAGAGAGACCAGCAACAGTGTCCTTTTTCCTCGACGCGTTTCCCCCGAACTTCAGTCGGGCTTTATCAAGAGGTAGATGAGTGCTATTGGGCTTTGCCCTAATGAATTACAGCTGTAATTCATTAGGGCAGACATTTTTGCACTTCTCGACCCTAGAACTCTGTGTTGAAACTCTCCTAAAAGGAAAGACATTGACGGTCCATATCAGGAAAAAGCAGGCTTCCTTCTCTACTTGTCTATTATGTATGACTGAGGGATTCTGGGAGAGTGGGAGGGATCGAAGCTGGGGAATACCACATGTGATGTCTCATGGATTTTCACCATCATAAAAGGTATTAATCAGGCAATACATGTCACACCCACGGCAACCCCTGTGGGTTTGTTCGATAAGTTTGGACATTTAAAAAGCCGCAGGGCGCCAAAGCCCAATAGCACTCATCTACCTCTTGATAAAGCCCTACCGAAGTTCGGGGGAAACGCGTCGAGGAAAAGGACACTGTTGCTGGTCTCTCTTTGTGGACGGTTACCGTGGTTTTGCAGAGGGCAGTCCGGACGCCTTGCAGACACCCGGACCGGCGGATAGGAACTGTTTTCCATCTCCTGTTCCAGCGCGCACAAAGACAATTTCAGTCTACAGGCTCATTTTGCTTTTAATCTAGTAAGTGCAACATTGTAAGTTGCGTGTGTTTTATGTCAAAAAATCTTCACTTGAATCGTACCCTGGTTCGCTTCTTTTTCTTCTTTTTTACATATTACCATTAAACATTAATACATTTAATTTAAGTATTTTAGCAGATTAATTAGCAGATTGCAATTAAAAGTTTTGCAAAAAAAGAACAAAGTTTTCTTTCACAAAAAAAGCAGTTAACTGCTGTGCTGCTGTTGATACTACTAGTTGTTGACCATTGACGGCTGTCACGGTTGCTTACCATTAAACATTAATACATTTAATTTAAGTATTTTAGCAGATTAATTAGCAGATTGCAATTAGAAGTTTTGCAAAAAAAGAACAAAGTTTTTTTTCACAAAAAAAGCAGTTAACTGCTGTGCTGCTGTTGATACTACTAGTTGTTGACCGTTGACGGCTGTCACGGTTGTTTACCATTAAACATTAATACATTTAATTTAAGTATTTTAGCAGATTAATTAGCAGATTGCAATTAGAAGTTTTGCAAAAGAAAAACAAAGTTTTTTTTCACAAAAAAAGCAGTTAACTGCTGTGCTGCTGTTGATACTACTAGTTGTTGACCGTTGACGGCTGTCACGGTTGCTTACCATTAATACATTTAAGTATTTTAGCAGATTAATTAATTATCAGATTGCAATTAGCAGTTTTGCAAAAAAAGTAAAATTTAAAAAAAAAAAAAAAAAAGGCTGTGCTGCTGCTGATACTAAAATTAGGCAGTAAACCGGCATATTTAACATTTTATATTTTATATATAGTGAGCTATATTATTATAATTATTATAAGATATTACCTATTAGTTGTAGTTGATATTTTCTAACAGCTGCCTGCAATATATTTTATAACAACCAGCACCGCAAAACTACTTGCCGTTGCCTACTAGTGTTGTAGATTTTCTAACAGCTGCAGAGCTACCTACCTACAAGTTATATATTACATAACAACCACAAAACTATTAAACTTTTAATATATTTTCTAACAGCTGTAGAGCTACCTACCTAGAAGTTATATATTACATAGCAACCGCCAAACTATTAAACTATAACTTCAAGTTGAGTTGTATATTTTCTAATAGCTGCAGAGCTACCTACCTACAAGTTATATATTACATAAACCGCCAAACTATTAAACTATTACTGCAAGTTGAGTTGTATATTTTCTAATAGCTGCAGAGCTACCTACCTACAAGTTATATATAACATAACAACCACAAAACTATTAAACTTTTAATATATTTTCTGACAGCTGTAGAGCTACCTACCTACAAGTTATATATTACATAACAACCGCCAAACTATTAAACTATTACTGAAAGTTGAGTTGTATATTTTCTAATAGCTGCAGAGCTACCTACCTACAAGTTATATATTACATAACAACCGCCAAACTATTAAACTATTACTGCAAGTTGAGTTGTATATTTTCTAATAGCTGCAGAGCTACCTACCTACAAGTTATATATTACATAACAACCGCCAAACTATTAAACTATTACTGCAAGTTGAGTTGTATATTTTCTAATAGCTGCAGAGCTACCTACCTACAAGTTAAATATTACATAACAACCACAAAACTATTAAACTTTTAATATATTTTCTAACAGCTGTAGAGCTACCTACCTACAAGTTATATATTACATAACAACCTCCAAACTATTAAACTATAACTTCAAGTTGAGTTGTATATTTTCTAACAGCTGCAGAGCTACCTACCTACAAGTTATATATTACATAACAACCGCCAAACTATTAAACTATTACTGCAAGTTGAGTTGTATATTTTCTAACAGCTGCAGAGCTACCTACCTACAAGTTATATATTACATAACAACCGCCAAACTATTAAACTATTACTGCAAGTTGAGTTGTATATTTTCTAATAGCTGCAGAGCTACCTACCTACAAGTTATATATTACATAACAACCACAAAACTATTAAACTTTTAATATATTTTCAAACAGCTGTAGAGCTACCTACCTACAAGTTATATATTACATAACAACCGCCAAACTATTAAACTATTACTTCAAGTTGAGTTGTATATTTTCTAACAGCTGCAGATCAGCAGAGCTACCTACCTACAAGTTATATATTAAATAACAACCACAAACCTATTAAACTTTTAATATATTTTCAAACAGCTGCAGAGCTACCTACCTACAAGTTGTATATTACATAACAACCGCCAAACTATTAAACTAATTAATTAATTACTTTAAGTTGAGTTGTATCTTTTCTAACAGCTGCAGAGCTACCTACCTACAAGTTATATATTAGATAAGAGCAAAGGACTGTTCTTTGTGTGTAAACTAACAGTTAAGATGGCACTTAGTAAAATTAGTGTGTCTGAGCTAAAGCAATTACATTTTTCAACGTTGCCCATTGAAAGAAAAATGGAAATTAAAATGCTCAGGCCAACACCTATGCTTAACCTTACCCAGGTGACAAAATGTAAAACTAGAGATTACAAAAGAGAATTCAAACCCGAGGTATATGATAAATATCCATGGATTTGTGGCTGTGAATTATCTAACAGGCTCTTTTGTTTTTATTGTCTCCTGTTTGCAAAACAAAGTGGGGATTAAAGCTGGGTGAGTTATGGTGTTGCCGATTTATCACATTTAAGTCAAAAAATCAATAAACATAATTGCTCTCAATCACATTTAAACTCCACATTAGAGTTTAATTTGCTAGGAAGGGTTGATATTCGGCAACAACTTGACAGTGCATATCGTTTGAACATTAAAAAACATAATGAACAAGTAACGAAAAATCGCTATGTTCTTTCCAAAATAATTAATTGTATTTTATTTTGTGGCGCATTTGAGCTTGCACTTCGAGGACATGACGAACGCGATGATTCATTAAATCCAGGCATTTTCAGAGGTCTTATAAACTTCTCAGAAGAGCTTGATGCATCTCTAAAAGAACATCTCGCTAGTGCCACTGTTTTTAAAGGAACGTCAAAAGAAATTCAAAACGATTTATTAGACTGTATGCTTACTGTTTGCCAGAACCAAATAAAGAAGGAAATCTCAAATGCAAGTTTTGTAGCAGTGATAGCAGATGAAACTACTGATGTTTCATCTGCATTCCAATTGGTTGTTGTTTTTAGATACATTATAGGTAACGGACAACCGGTTGAGAGATTCTGGGAATTCACTAATCCAGCTGGACATGATGCAGAATCTTTAGCTACGTGTATTCAAGCTACTTTGGAAAAAGTTATAGACAACCCAGAGAAACTGATATCGCAGAGTTACGACGGTGCAAGCGTGATGAGTGGTCAGCATGCAGGTGTTCAGGCTATAATTAAACGTACCTACAAGAATGCACATTTTGTGCATTGCTATGCACATCAGCTCAATTTAATTGTCAGCCAAGCAAGCAGTCAAAATCAACAAGTTCGAGTATTTTTTTCAAGTGACATTACTAACTTTTTTAGTAACTCGCCACAAAGGATAGCTATTCTAGATGAAACTGTTAGAAGAAGGATACCTCATGGTTCAGCCACCAGGTGGAATTTCAAGAGTCGAACCGTCAATACAGTTTTTGAAAACAGGGAACAGTTAATTGAATGCATGGAAAAAATAGAGTCAACATCGAAAAAAGAAATAATAAATCAAGCAGGGGCTATTCGGCGTATGTTACAAGACTCGGTATTTATGTTTTGGCTTACAGTTTTTTACAATATTATGCCACATGTAGATGGGTTATACAACCAACTTCAGAAAACACAAACAGATGCGGCACTTATTCGAAAACATATTAACACTTTCCAGCAGACAATGGAAAACGAAAGGAATAGAATGGACACAGTGACCATGACGATATCAGAAACAGAGGAAACATCTAGGAAAAGGAAGAGAGAAAATATTCACATTGCTCAGACTGTGGCAGCTAAAGAGATATGCGATGTTATCACAAATCAAGTAAAAGATAGATTTTCTTTTATAACTCACTACTCGGCTGTTTCTCTCCTCCAAGCGGAAAAATTTGCGGATTACGAGAAAATTTTTCCAAATCAGCTTCTTGAACAAACATCAGCGGTTTATCACACATTACAGAAAGATCGCCTGAAAACTGAACTAGGAGTAATTTACAGTAGACCAGATTTCCGAAATATGAATGGTGCCATCAGTCTTCTACAGTTTGTAATAGAAAATAACTTGGACAGTACTTTCTCTGAGACCTACAAACTGTTGCAAATTATTTTGACTATTCCCGTGACAACTGCTGAGGTGGCTGTGGTTGCTGCTGCACGCAATGTTGATGGTGAACAGATCAAAACACTGACAGAATCCATGGATGGCAGGCTTTTGAGTGTCCTTGCAAAGAAAGATGGCTTTATTGGTCACTGATTTGTTTTTGTTTTGTTTTTGAATGTCAGAAATGTATATTTGTGAATGTTGAGATGTTATATTGGTTTCACTGGTAAAAATAAATAATTGAAATGGGTATATATTTGTTTTTTGTTAAGTTGCCTAATAATTATGCACAGTAATAGTCACCTGCACACACAGATATCCCCCTAAAATAGCTAAAACTAAAAACAAACTAAAAACTACTTCCAAAAATATTCAGCTTTGATATTAATGAGTTTTTTGGGTTCATTGAGAACATGGTTGTTGTTCAATAATAAAATTAATCCTCAAAAATACAACTTGCCTAATAATTCTGCACTCCCTGTATATTGTAGCTATCTTACGGCTAGATTTGGAGTTTGGCGGTAGATGGGCTGCTAACGCTACGCATGGTTTATGTCTAACGCACGGCATTGTTTGACTCCGGTATTTAGAGTTCAAACAAAACCTTCTAACGATACTCCTAACGCGTGTATTTCACACGCGGAATCCTGCCTGCGTTAGACAGTCTCCCATAGAGATCAATTGAAAATAAAAAAAACACGCTTTTTTCACCTAACACTCAATCTCGCGAGAAATACGCACAGCTCGGTCAGATGACGCATACCCATCATGCACAACAATAACACGCCGCAAATGTCACAACAACAATCACTCAACAAAGCACATAAGCATTACACATTCACAAGCGGGGGGAATTTTAATAAAATTAAATACAGGGAATACGCATATACTTTCAGATGCGGAAATACGCAAAATAACAACAATGAAAATACAAATAATACATACACTAGCAAAATAATCGCATTCAATATCACTATATATTAGGACAAACATACATATACAACACTTCACTAATACCACACCATCGCAAATTCACATTTAAACATAATACTATTGGACAATGTTATAGAAAACGAGCACTATGACATCATCGCATTCTACACATTCCACAAATACTAACTCAAAATGAGCATGCGCAAATTCACACAACTAATACACATTGCACAAATATTAATTGCTAATAAAGCACACCTGAACACAATTTACAACAGAAATCGGTACATCATTAAACATTTACACAGGGTATATAAGCACCACACAAGCATGGCTTCTTTGACTGTGTTGCTGGTGGGTCTTTGGAGATTGGAGGTTTAAGATTAGAGAGTTTGTGCATTATTGTGAGTTAGTGTTAGTGTGAGAGAGTCAGTTGTTAGTGGGAGTGGGAGTTAGTGGTAGTGGGAGAGAGTCAGTTAGTGGGAGCGTGAGTGAGTTAGTGGTAGTGGGAGTTGTTAGTGAGTGGTAGTGTGATAGAGTCAGTTAGTGGGAGCGTGAGTTAGTGGTAGTGTGAGTTATTGAGAGTTAGTGGGAGTTATTGAGAGTTAGTGGTAGTGTGAGTTAGTGAGAATTAGTAGTAGTGTGAGTTAGTGAGAATTAGTAGTAGTGTGAGTTAGCGAGCGAGTGATTTTTCTGTACACTTAACACATTTACACGCAAACACATTCAATACATACATACACTTATCAATAACACTACATACACTCCATACCCCATACCCCCTCATACTACACTCCATACCCCATTCCCTGTAGTCCCATTCCCTTTCATCCCATTTACTCTTATCCCATACCCCATCCCCATCCCATCCCCATCCCCTAGTTACATTTAGTTTACATATCCTCCTTTTAGTCTTCTTCTTCTTTTTGTTTATTTAAATACTCCTTACCCTCTTTGTTTTTTTAGATCCCTCACACACTTTCAGCACTTATTTTGTCTTTTTAGTTCTTTATTTTGACCCCCTTTCATTTCATCACACTCACTCTTTGTTTGATTATTTGGGGTTTAGTTTAGGGAACAGATGGAGGGCAGGCAGGGGAGAGGTAGAGGGGGAGGAGAGGGAGGGGGAGAGGAACAGGGCAGGAAGGGGGGCAGGAAGCGGGGGTGGAAGTGGTGGGTGGACCCAGTCACTTGGTTCAAGATGAACAAGTGGCTGGGCCCAGTGGCGGACAGAGTAGGGCTTCACAGTCGGGGAAACAGAGGGCATCGTCACAGGGGAAGGCCAAGGCGACTAGGGAGGCGAGGTTTTCGATGGAGGAGAAGGAGGCCCTCGTCGAGGCCTATATGGCCAGGTATAGGAGGCTGCAGCATCAGAAGACCACCCCGACTGAGAAGAGGAAGCTCTGGCATGAGATAAGGAATGCAGTCAATGCAGTGGGTGGACGGAATAGAGATATGGACTCTATAAAACATCGATACCGGGACTGCAAGATGGATCTCAAGAAAAAGTTAAGCATGGAGGCCCGACATTCCGCAGGAACCGGTTGCGGCCCTGCACTGGAAATCGAGTACTGCCGATGGGAGGAAATGTTGCGTCCCAGCATCTCCGAGGTGGATGTAGTCGGTATCGGAGGAATTGATACCGGGAACCTGCCATTCTCATCTGACGGTAAGCTCATTTAAGAATAAATTCACATACGAATGTATTTCAAGGGACACTATACGCAAACCTTTACTTTCATGATTAAGGTAGAGAATACAATTTGACAAAACATTCAAATTTACTTATTACCTAATTTGATTCATTCTTTAGATATACTTTAATGAAGAAATAGCCATGCACACGGTGAACCAATCACAGGAGGCAGCTATATTCAGCTAACAATCAGCATCTTCTAAGCATATTTAGATATGCTTTTCAGCATAGAATATCCAGAGAATGAAGCTAATTAGATAAGAAAAGTACATTAGAAAGTTGATTATAATTGTATGCTTCTAAATCATGAAAGATAAAACATTTGGTTTCATGTCCCTTTAAGGATCAGATTAATGCTATAACGTTGTTTACACGCATTCACAATTACTTTGCGGTTACATCAGTATCTAGGCTATAGGTTAGGTGTGCATTTAAACAGACTGAAAACAAACGCTAAAACATTCAGATTGACCAGAGATATCACAAACACGGTTTAGAAAATGCGGAAATAGTATTGATTGTTAGATTTCAAAGTGGATTAATGAGGCTGCATTTGTAATTGTATCGTAAGCTAAGTCATTTAAAGCTTTATTTGGAAATATGCTAATATATACATTTCTTTCTTTTTCAAATATACAGAGTCTGGGGAGGAGGCAGCACAGCAAATACAGGCTCCTCCTGTTCCCCGGGATGAGAGTGGTGGGGATGAATCTCCACCTCGGAGGGAAGATGCCCCCCGTGACGAAGAGGCCACGGAAGCAGAGGAAGAGGCCCCGGAACCAGAGGAAGAGGCCACGGAACCAGAGGCCCCTCAAGGACCCGCACCCCGCCGTGCACGGGCACCCCGCCGTGCACGGGCACCCCGCCAAGCACAACAAGAGGAATTAGCGGAGGTGCGGGTTCTACTAGACTACATAGACCAGATGCATAACTCCCGGATACAAAATATAGAAGGCCGAACTCGAATTCTTGAAGGACAAAACAAAATAATTGAAGGCCAAAACCAAATAATAAACATACTTACTAGAATAGAAGAAGGGCAAAACAGAACCTTTAATCTACACCAAGAGATGTTAAATTTTTTCCGGGAGGCGCATGCTGGTCTGCCTCCTGGTCCGCCTCCTGCTGCTGGGCCTCCTGCTGCTGGGGCATCTTCTCCTGCCGGGCCATCTTCTCCTGCCGGGCCATCTTCTCCTGCCGGGCCATCTTCTCCTGCCGGGCCATCTCCTCCTGCCGAGCCATCTCCTCCTCCTCACCTTGGTCGTCCCAGTACTCTTCCTTTCACTCTTCCCACAACATATACAATGAGAACTCGTCGGAGTCGGCAGTTGACCCTCCCAGAGCCTCAGCCCCGTGGGAAGAGGGGAAGGAAGAGGAAGTAAGTATTTCATGTATTTCATGTCAAGTTTTCATGTTTAATGTTATTTTTATTTAATGTGAAATGGATAGGTATGTAATGATGTGGTTTTCATACACTTGTGGACCACACTCTGTATATAATCTACTTCTATGGGACCGGGTCCATGGAGGCAGATTGTTTGCAGAGTGTGGGTTATAAGTGTGTGAAAACCACATCACATACCTATCCTTGTTCATGATATTGATTGGTTTCTGTGATGTGATGTCCAAACTGTTTCCCGAATCGCAAACAAAATTACCATTACAATTATCCATGATGGCATATTACTGTTTGAATGCCAATAACACAGCTTAAAGGGACAGTCAGAAAATTATTGATTACAAAGAAAACACTGTATTACGCATTATCAAGTTGGAAACAACAAAACATGGAGAAATACGTGTGACTTATGTGCTTACCCTTGTATCTATGACTATGAAAAATGACCACTTATTTGTTGTTCTGACATAACAACATTTTAGACATCAATGATCAATACATGGTAAATAATATGCTGTATGAGCACAAGGTTTTAGATATAAAAATGCTATCCAAATGCCCTCTAGTGGTCAAATTGCATAATGATTACATGCACTCTTCAAGCTCTAAGAAATGAGCGCACGAACCTCATAGGTTTAGCTAGCAAATTAAAATAAACACAGACAAATGATTAATTGGTGAGAAACCTTTGATATCATTGATATTACAAAATTGACTTTTATAATAATGCAAAACATTATTTGTTTTCTAAACTGTCCCTTTAACAAAATTACATATGCTAACATATATTTGCAGATTGTTGGTATATCTACATGTACTTGTTCAAACAATAAATATTGAAATCAGATTTATATTGACGTGTTAAATAAAGTCTATTTTCTTAAAGAGACATTATTGTGTTAATTTATTTTTATAAAGACATTTGTTTTAACAATGAATATGGTTTAAAGTCCTTTTAGGAGTGGTGGGTGAAAATATGCTAACAATAATATATTTGGAGATTAACCAATGTGGAACTCATACATGATACAAAAATAAACATTTGCATTAAAGGGACAGTATACTATATTTTTAACATAACTGTATGTAATAGACACTACTAGAAACAACAAGATTAACATATACTGATATCAATATTACAAAGCTTTAAACACTTTCAAAGAAAATCGGGTTAGCTCTATTGAAAATATAGATGAACCCCCATTACAACCGTAAAACAAGACAATACCCCATCATTAACATATGAAAAGACCCTTTACACAAACAGGAGAAAGCTGGAGATGGTACTCACATGAAACTCAGAGGCTTGGCGAGGAGTCTGAAAATTACTTACATTTTATTTGAACAGAAGCAAAATGAAACGTGTATTTGTTAAACAATGGACTATCTAACTAGAGACAAAATAAAAAATTTTGATTTATAATGTGAGTGTCTAATGAACCTTTAATAAAATATACGACGAAATTATATTTAGAAGAAGTCGGCATCATATATTTAGCATATGATAAAGAGAAATGCATATTGATTACTTTATTCTAACACAATAGCGCATATTTATGAATTAGATATCTTTAACATTAAACACAACAGTCATTTTTCAGAAAAAGGAACATATTGTTGACAAACATATTAAACAACATGGACTATAGAGATTTGCACTTGCCTCGAAATATCATATGCATGAAAACATTTAGCTTTCGTTCGTTTATTCAACCAGACATCCAGAAAAGAGAATGTGGTGGTCATTATCAGCTATGGGTCAACAATGTAACATGATACAAACAATCCATATTCGCAATGTTTTTAAACTTGGCTTCATTCACAAACGTGTTTAACGTGCACAAGCAAATATTGCGGGACTACGTAATACAATCAGACGTTTTTTTACCTTTGCATGTGACGTCTTAATTAACATGGCGCTTCCTTGATCACGTAAGAACGCAATCCAATAAAAGGCACATTCTTGATCACGTAAGAACGCAAAAAAAAAAAAGGCGCATCCTTGATCGTGTAAAAAAGCCATCCAATAAAAGGTGCATCCTTGATCGCGTAAAAACGTCAGTCAATACAAGGAATCATTGGACAGTCTGGCAGGTGACGTCTTAAGCAACATGGCGCATCCGCGATCGCAGAAAAACCGCAGCCAATACAAGGACTCAGTTGACAGCTTGGCATATCACTAATAAACGTATTTATATTTTTGTAACTAGTATGTGTCTAGATTGCTATCTAGGAATGTCACGAAATCATGAATCATCTTTTCGGACTTGACTGTCCCTTTAACTATAGCTATGGTGTATATCTTTAACATTTAAAATATACACATGAGAAATACATATGCCATTGATGTTTTAAGATATGTTTAGATTTTTTGGGAATAACAATAATGACACATGTATTGATCAAACGTGTCATTTATTCAAGTTGAAATATGGTCAGACTACCTATAGCCATATATGGGAGGAGAAGTATTTTTTAACAATATTTTGAAAAACATATTCCTCATCTAAAATATGCGCATTACACACAGAGATTGATTTGGTTACACTTTTACAATAAGATAGAATGGAAAATTAAATACATGTGCTGTCAACATTACAATAAGATTGTTTATTATTAAGATTATATGTCCTTGTTCATGTAAAAAGGACAAAAACGCTTTAGAAATGGAAATACATTCATTAACAATTGTGCTCACCATCACTTAAAGGGATATGATTTTTATTTATAAAAAAGAGGATACACAGAGACAATACTATTTCAATAAAATGAACACTTTACAGGGATTATATCATTGTATCAATCCTCTGATCATTTGTTAAAGGTGCATCAATTCATGCAGAGTTTATAAATACACACATGGATGTGAAACTTGAAATATACATATATAACAATCTATATATACATATATAAAATAATTACTATGCTAATCATAATCATGCAATGATAAAGCTTTTAGAAAAAAATATAAAGACAAAAATAAAAATTACATTGGAGATGTTAATCTTAAAGTCATTTACAATTGTATTACATATATGATTCAGGAAACAACATTATTTTTGGTAGGTCCCTTTAAGGATCAACCAGATAAAATAGAGATTTCAATCAATGACATGAATAAGGAGGACAAAGAATCGTGCAATGACATGTCTTTTATTAATATGTCAGAAAACATCAACAACGTTTATAAATAATATGGTAAAGATCAGGAAAATTGGAGCCATATGACAAGGTAACAGAGTGCATCACAGTCCATGAAGAGAGTTGCAAAGGGCCACCATAGCCCCATTGGAGCCATATGACAAGGTAACAGAGTGCATCACAGTCCATGAAGAGAGTGGCCAGCATAGCCCCATTGGAGCCATATGACAAGGTAACAGAGTGCATCACAGTCCATGAAGAGAGTTGCCAAGGGCCAGCATAGCCCCATTGTAGATATATGACAAGGTAACAGAGTGCATCACAGTCCATGAAGAGAGTTGCCAAGGGCCAGCATAGCCCCATTGGAGCCATATGACAAGGTAACAGAGTGCATCAAAGTCCATGAAGAGAGTTGCCAAGGGCCACCATAGCCCCATTGTAGATATATGACAAGGTAACAGAGTGCATCACAGTCCATGAAGAGAGTTGCCAAGGGCCAGCATAGCCCCATTGTAGATATATGACAAGGTAACAGAGTGCATCACAGTCCATGAAGAGAGTTGCCAAGGGCCACCATAGCCCCATTGGAGCCATATGACAAGGTAACAGAGTGCATCACAGTCCATGAAGAGAGTTGCCAAGGGCCACCATAGCCCCATTGTAGATATATGACAAGGTAACAGAGTGCATCACAGTCCATGAAGAGAGTTGCCAAGGGCCACCATAGCCCCATTGGAGCCATATGACAAGGTAACAGAGTGCATCACAGTCCATGAAGAGAGTTGCCAAGGGCCAGCATAGCCCCATTGGAGCCATATGACAAGGTAAGAGAGTGCATCACAGTCCATGAAGAGAGTTGCCAAGGGCCAGCATAGCCCCATTGTAGATATATGACAAGGTAACAGAGTGCATCACAGTCCATGAAGAGAGTTGCCAAGGGCCAGCATAGCCCCATTGGAGCCATATGACAAGGTAACAGAGTGCATCACAGTCCATGAAGAGAGTTGCCAAGGGCCACCATAGCCCCATTGTAGATATATGACAAGGTAACAGAGTGCATCACAGTCCATGAAGAGAGTTGCCAAGGGCCACCATAGCCCCATTGTAGATATATGACAAGGTAACAGAGTGCATCACAGTCCATGAAGAGAGTTGCCAAGGGCCAGCATAGCCCCATTGTAGATATATGACAAGGTAACAGAGTGCATCACAGTCCATGAAGAGAGTTGCCAAGGGCCAGCATAGCCCCATTGGAGCCATATGACAAGGTAACAGAGTGCATCACAGTCCATGAAGAGAGTTGCCAAGGGCCACCATAGCCCCATTGTAGATATATGACAAGGTAACAGAGTGCATCACAGTCCATGAAGAGAGTTGCCAAGGGCCACCATAGCCCCATTGTAGATATATGACAAGGTAACAGAATGCATCACAGTCCATGAAGAGAGTTGCCAAGGGCCAGCATAGCCCCATTGTAGATATATGACAAGGTAACAGAGTGCATCACAGTCCATGAAGAGAGTTGCCAAGGGCCAGCATAGCCCCATTGTAGATATATGACAAGGTAACAGAGTGCATCACAGTCCATGAAGAGAGTTGCCAAGGGCCAGCATAGCCCCATTGGAGCCATATGACAAGGTAACAGAGTGCATCACAGTCCATGAAGAGAGTTGCCAAGGGCCACCATAGCCCCATTGTAGATATATGACAAGGTAACAGAATGCATCACAGTCCATGAAGAGAGTTGCCAAGGGCCAGCATAGCCCCATTGTAGATATATGACAAGGTAACAGAGTGCATCACAGTCCATGAAGAGAGTTGCCAAGGGCCAGCATAGCCCCATTGTAGATATATGACAAGGTAACAGAGTGCATCACAGTCCATGAAGAGAGTTGCCAAGGGCCAGCATAGCCCCATTGGAGCCATATGACAAGGTAACAGAGTGCATCACAGTCCATGAAGAGAGTTGCCAAGGGCCACCATAGCCCCATTGTAGATATATGACAAGGTAACAGAATGCATCACAGTCCATGAAGAGAGTTGCCAAGGGCCAGCATAGCCCCATTGGAGCCATATGACAAGGTAACAGAGTGCATCAAAGTCCATGAAGAGAGTTGCCAAGGGCCACCATAGCCCCATTGTAGATATATGACAAGGTAACAGAGTGCATCACAGTCCATGAAGAGAGTTGCCAAGGGCCAGCATAGCCCCATTGGAGCCATATGACAAGGTAACAGAGTGCATCACAGTCCATGAAGAGAGTTGCCAAGGGCCAGCATAGCCCCATTGGAGCCATATGACAAGGTAAACGAGTGCAACAGGCACAACAATAAACAGAAAAAAAGGCCAAATGGCAACCATAACAAAAACATCAACATGTGGACGGAGGATTCTTATCTGCGCCCTTGGAGCATCTCCAGATCCTCCACTTACTGGTCATCCTCTTCATCGTCCTGTGCATGTCCAGCTCCAGATTCAGGCCTTGAATTTAATTGCATGATCTGACGCAGAGTCAAATGCTGAACCCGGAGCTGGGCCTGCATGGTGTCGTTCATCCCTCTCAGGACAGCTGCGTTCCTCAACACGGCCTGCTCTACACGTGCTATACCTTCTAGCATGAGCCATGTTGAGTCACAGCCTAAAATAAAGAATAAATAAAATATTAAGGATAATTACACAACAGAAGAAAAAATAAGAAAAGATACATTGTCATCATAAAGACAAATCATTCTTTACATCAATTTGTTGAAATTGATTCTTTACACATTAAATATGTTATTCAGACAGACCGAAATCATTAAAGGGACAGTTTACTCAAACATCTTGTCCCCTTTAATTGGTTTTCGATGATCCACTTATACAGCTTGAGTGTATAAAATCTTGTTAAAGGATTTACATTGTACTTACATTAGCAATTTAAATATTTTAATTATACTGTGGTAGGCACACCTATCCTTAAACATTTTGGCGTTGAGGACAAGCTGTGTAAACATAGCAACCTGAAGAAATTACATTCCCACTGGGTTAGACAAGAGATAATGTATCAACATTTGTACATAAATTGTTGGATCCAAGTAGTGGTGATTGGTATATGTAGTGATATCAAATTAAAGGGACACTGAACCTAAATATTTAATTGACTGATTCAGATAGAGCATGACATTACAAATATTAAAAAATTACACATATTCTTTAAATGTTAGAATTCTCTAGCTAGATTTTGAATGCAAGAATGTAGGTTTATAGGGCAGGCCATATTTGTTTATCAACTTTGGTTGTCCCTGCTGGTTGATGGATACATTCATCCAACAATAAAGAAATGATGTCCACAATTATTTTCAATTTAAAAATAATTCTAGGCATTTCTTTGTTTCAATAAAGATAGCAAGAGAATAAAGAATAATTCATAAGAGTAGTAAATTATAAATTTGATTAACATTGCATGCTCTATTTGAATCACAATAGAAACAATTTGCCTTCAGTGTACCTTTAAGTATCTTATAATGTGGATTTTGAATGATACTTACAGCTGTGCCTGGGAAGGACAATCCGACACCCAGGACAATGAAGGTTGAGACAGGGGGGAGGGATGGTATTGGGTTGGGGAGGGATGGTATTGGGTTGGGGAGGGATGAGCTGCTGCTCCAGGGTAGGCCGTACAGCTGGGGAGTGGTGAGTTGGGGTCTGGGCAGCTGGGGTAGCTGTATGGGCCAAAATACGGGGAGAGCGGCGAAGGGGGACGAAGGGCCGTTTTTTGGGAGGGACAGGATAGGAAAGATGGGAAGGGCCGGCAGGGGTCTGGGCCTGGGCAGGGGTCTGGGCCTGGGCAGGAGTCTGGGCCTGGGCAGGGGTCTGGGCCTGGGCAGGGGTCTGGGCCTGGGCCTGGGCAGGGGTCTGTGACTGGCCAGGGGACTGGGCAGGGGCGGAAAACAGATGACCAGAGGTGGAGGATCCATCTGAAATAAATAATACAAATATATTAACATCTCATACATCATGAAATCAAATCAACGCATTTCAAATTGATTATGTTTTCAATATACTTAGAAGTGTGTTTGAATTTCTAAACAATTATGAAATGAGGATATGGTATGCATATAGGCACTCAGATGAATATCAATGACTGTCTGTACAATTATAACATTATTATTGTGGTTTGGCCTGGAATATGCATGTGACATAATGATGGCATGAATTAGAAATATAAAAAAACATCCAAGCATATTTTCATGCTGCCTGATATAGAAAGGGGGCAGTAGTGTATTTCAACAGACAAATAATATTCCTTTTTAAAGTGCAAAAGCTGTAGACTTTGAATGTCTTCAATAAAATGATTTCCAATAAAGCAACATGTTGGAAACATGATAGATATATTTCACATACCATCAGACTTCAAGGCAGCCTCTTCCTCCTCCGTCCCACATGTTAAATCAATCTCTGTAAAACATAACATGTTGTGTACACGTTAAGATCAGATATTATAACATATGTTACTGTTGCTCAAAGACACACATCAATGTTGCATTAAAGATATACACACCCAAAGTTATGATTTACATCATTTTGATGGAGCATACAAATGACATTAGATTTGTTATTCTCAATGATTCAGATTTTCGATGTATTGTTTGTATTAATTTTAAAATCATAAAAGCATAGTACATAGAACATTTAAGATTTCTCATGTGTGTATCACATGGAAACAAACATATGCTATACATCTTCTGAATAACAAAGGTGTAGACTAAGAAAGTTTTAATTATTAATCTTTCAATATTCCAAGAAAATTAATATATAATCAGAGGAGTAAATTATATGTTTGTTTCAAATGTTATGCTTCATGAGAATCATGCTCATAATATTGATTACCAATACACCTTCAATGACATATAAATGAGTCAATGGACTTACCAGAAGACCGCAAAGGCGGCTCTGTGTCAGTGCTGGATTCCTCTGGGCTCCCCACACCAACTCTCTCTATGAATGATATAGATATATATTAGTGAACACATTTGGGATAGCACTAAATCACATCTGTAGCGATTTTTAAGAATAATTAACTTGAAAATGTGAAGAATAGAGCAGTCATTATCCAAACAAATGCTTGATTGAATCAAGGGGATTCTGTTAAAAATGATGTATTGAACATATGTTTAATTTCTGACTATATTAGACATCAAACTCATCTCATACGATGATATTGCATATCTAAATATACACATTGATCAATGTTCTTAAAAGAATACACACAAACCACATTTTGAATAACAGCTGTTGACAAATATAAACAAAGACATGTGGCACATCGAGCCATTTGTGCAATGTACAGTAATCTTGTTTAGGACACAACACATATTTATCACAATACAAAACCAAATTGATTAGTACAAATATGTAATCATGGTGCTGTTAGAGTATGCTGATATCTATAAAGTAACTCCAACAGTGAATATGTGAATTATATATCAATATTGTCTAATCCAAAGAATGTAAAGATGAATGAATCTATTGTTTATTAAAGGGACACTGACATGATTTATTTCAATCATTGATTTCACTGTTCAAACTGTTCCAAATGATTTTACATTGACTCCTATTATAATTGGAATGTTGCTACATTTTAATCTTAAAGGCAGATAAGCAATATTGTATTCAATAAATATTGTTTGTTGAAGGTATCCACCAATCATCAATAAAAACCCAGGTTGGTCAACCAAAATTGAGCTGCAGATAAACGTACATTCTTGATTTTAAAATACATTTAGCAATAGAATATTTCACATATGATTATAGTATTATATTTAAATGTTGATTAATATTGCATGCTCTATCTGAATGACAACATTAATAATTTTAGCTCAGTGTCCCTTTAATATAAAAATATATTGATTTGACAATGTTGGTGTTAATGAATTCTCTACTCCATATGTTGATGTAATGAATGGGATTGAGCATGCCATTCCAATCTAATATGTTATTTAAGGATATCCTAAGAATTATTTAATTTTCATCTATTAAAGGGACATGAAGCTCTAAATGTGTAATTGTATACTTTTTGAAACTATGTACTACTGTTATCTGAACACATGATTTTAACTTTTGTAAAAATGCCAATTTATGCATAAAAAAACAGCCGGATAATACCAGTAATGCATTGTTTAACCTAAACCAAAATCCATATTTTTTAAAGAACTAAAACAATAGACTGAACCAATGTAGCTCATAAAATGTTTAAACAAAACAATAAAATCACGTTTAAAAATCATTCTATGTAAAATTTAGTTGGCATGTCCCTTAAATGACGTGATCAATTTCAAAAATGGAATCTATATTTTTAAAATCTAAACATATGCAAAAGTGTGTGTATTTTTTAAAAATGTATACAAATAAGATTAAGCAATACACAAGGGAAGAATATAAATTGGACATTCAAAGAATCTTACATTAAAATTAAGACATCCAGAATAGATGGGATATCTTAAATTCCAAACAAAATCAGAGTAGTCTTACAATGTAATCCAATTTTTTGGTTTTATTTATTCTTATTTGCAAAAAGTTTTAAAATCCATTTTGCAGATACATATAAATATTGAACAATGTGGATTTAGTATGTAATGTTCTGTCCATGTTTCTAAGACAAATGTCAATTAAAATGAGACATACCATACTGTGACAAGCCCTGGCTTGAGGATCCAGCACCAACATCCAGATCTGTAATATATTAAATGAGGATTGGATATCATTAATACAAATCATGCCATGTTTAAAATCTTTACATTATTAGCAAATCAATTAAAAACTATTAATCCTTTAGTAGTCCCATGAGTTAATTGTTTCCTCAATTAAATTCATGATAAATATATCCTGTACTCTTATTTTCAATCAGTTGTGTTGTTTACTGTAGCTTAAATTATTTTTTTGTGTTATTTCATTCTCATCAATTGATGGGCATATGTTATAATTTATTTGGATTCTGATTTTTTCTTTTTTTATTATGTATAATATTGAAAATAAGAATACTGTATTCTTCACATATATAATAATTCACATTTAATTTTGACCAACATGTGTAAAGCAATGCCACTTACAGCAAACCCATGTTAACGTGTATGCGCAATTCCATTTTCGCGATCATTGCGCAATGATTCCAAGCGGAATTACGCATCTGTCATTTGAACAACATGTATAAAGCAATGCCACTTACAGCAAACCCATGTTAACGTGTATGCGCAATTCCATTTTCGCGATCATTGCGCAATGATTCCAAGCGGAATTACGCATCCGTCATTTGACCAACATGTATAAAGCAATGCCACTTACAGCAAACCCATGTTAACGTGTATGCGCAATTCCATTTTCGCGATCATTGCGCAATGATTCCAAGCGGAATTACGCATCCGTCATTTGACCAACATGTATAAAGCAATGCCACTTACAGCAAACCCATGTTAACGTGTATGCGCAATTCCATTTTCGCGATCATTGCGCAATGATTCCAAGCGGAATTACGCAACCGTCATTTGACCAACATGTATAAAGCAATGCCACTTACAGCAAACCCATGTTAACGTGTATGCGCAATTCCATTTTCGCTCTGTGACGCATATTCTGTAGAGCGCAAGAAACATCATTCCTATTTCATGTGTCACTAATCTAAAATTAGATATCTAAACATCATATGTAGTGTATGTTGTGAGATCTGTATAGGTTTAGTATCTGACTATATACACATTTTTTTTAAAAAAAATCAAATATTAAGATATTATATGAAGTTGGATAGTTACCTGGTTCAGATTCTCCATCAGCTCCTCCCAGGCCACTGGACGGAGAAGCAGCTGCCCTGGCCCCTGCGTCAGGACTTTCAGATCCCTCAGCTGGGAGGGAAGAAGAGGAGGCCGAGGATGGCGAGGATCTAAATCTTTTGGGGACCCGGAGATTGAGGAGCTCGCATAAAGTCACCTCATAAGGGAGTAGGTATAGTTTCCACGGGGCCTTTCTTTGGCCCCCTCTTTTACGGGCTTGTACCCAGTCCCTTATGAGGTTGACTTTTTTTGTTAAGCGCAACCTCATATCTCCGAATCTCCTCATGATTTGATCCTGGCTCCTCTGGACGTCACACATCAATTGAACCACATTGGTGATAGACTCCCAGAGGGCCTTCTTAACAGGCGCATCTGTCGACCTCCTCTTGTTCCCAAACAGCTGGGCATAAAAGTCCTTGACGGCGTGGACCAGTGCAGCGCTCTCCTGCTTGGTGAACCTGGGAGGTGACATGCCTGCTGGGTTGTAGAATATATTTTTTTACAAATAATATATACTGCCTGCAGGCATTAGAGAACTGACAAAGATGGCAACGTGTAATGGACTTTTATATGGTGAAGTAAACATGAGATGCACCATGGGACAAGTTATCTGTACATCTGATTGGATAAAGGTTTGAAATATTGTTAGAATGTCTGTGAGACCATCCTGACTCAAGTTGTGTTTGTGTGATGAACTCTGATTGGCCGTTCCTTAATGTTTCATATCTTAGTAACTTCCTTACACATACCTCTTGGTGGTGCTGTTACTTCATTTTTCATGTAGACTTATTTGTAACTCATGGGCCTGTCATGCGGATATGTGTGACGCAGATTTAATATCCGTGATCCGTTAAATATTAATGTTTAAATTCTCTTTAAAATCTAATACTGTCACATTATTAAATGTTGTATACATTTTTCGGTTTAATAACGGTCTGTTTCTTTAATACAAATACACATTTAATATTGTATGTCTTTATTGTTCATAAAATCAATTTGTTGACTTATTGTGAAGTATTGATATTGCTCTATTAAATGTATTTCATAATGCACATTGATTGTGTGCTATTGCGTGACATTAGACTCTAATGTTTAAAGATGCAAATCTGGTGTTTCAAGATCCGTTTCCCACGCAATATTTCTGAATGTTCAAATTCAGGTTATAATGTCAGTAACTTGGAAAATCTGTTTATAAATGTTAAACTACAGGTTTGTTTGTTATTAGTAAATAAACCTCGAGCTTGTATTTGTCTGAACTGCTCATATATGTTATTGTGCAATGGCGTCTTTATTTTTAAATAGACATTACAAACAAACAATTGTATCAAATGATCTGTAGAGATAGAAAATTGTTTAGACTTTAAAATGTAAATCAATTTATCTTAGTATTTAGATATCCTCAACAGAAGAAATTTAAATGCACATGGTTGAGCCAATCACATAAGGCATCTCTGTGCATCCACCAATCTTCATCTACTGAGCCTATATCGATATGAAAGAATTATCTTGTTATCTTTCTTTGCAAATCAATAATGATATTTTAGATTACGGACAATTGTTTCAAAAAACCTGGGTTGTCCTTGATGATTGTTGGATAAATTAATCCAACCAAAAAAAACAAGTTCTGTCCAGAGTACTGAAGCAAATAAATTATCTATTTAATGCCTTATTTTTAAAGTAATGATAGCAACATCACGAGGAACATTCATAATATGAGACAATTTTTAAAGTTGCTTAAAATAGAATACTCATTCAGAATGTATAAATCATTAATTTTTTAACTGTCTCCCTTTAAGTATATTTTGAGTTAATGTCCCTTTAAAGAGACATTTCACAATAATGCTTGAAAAATCAAAACCTAGGCACCTTCCTTTTGCTAAATTAGTATAACATATGAGTAAAGCATATTTAGATTAACTTCTGGATTGTTTTACACACTGACTGAAATATATATTGTAAAGGATGTATTTCGCAGTCTTCAGCTTAGAGGGACATTAAGCTATATGTTATGTATGCATTTTGGATAAGATTATAATATTTGAACAACTTAATATGTTTTGGTATTCAATCATTAGATTGTAATTATATATATTCTTGGATTAAATACATATCTACATAGGCTATTTTGATGCTGATTGTTGGTTGCACATAGATGCCTTATGTAATTGACTAAGATATGTGCATTGATGTATATTTTTCGAAGTATATTTAACCCCTTAATGACCGAGGACGTGCAGGGTACGTCCTCTTAAAAAAGTCACTTAACGACCAAGGACGTACCCTGCACGTCCTCGGTTTGGAAAGCAGCTGGAAGCGATCCTGATCACTTCCAGCTGTTTTCCGGTTATTGCAGGATGCCTCGATATTGAGGCATCCTGCAATAACATTTTTTACCCCTCCCCTGCATGGGGCGGGAGCGGGTGGGAACCGCTACACTACAGAAAAAAGTTACAAGTAAATTGTAAAAAAAATGAAAATAAACTTATTTTTTTAAAAGCATCTAAGGGATCAGGAAGGGGTGGGGGGTTGGTATTGGGGGGGGGGGAGCAACACTACAGAAAAGGGACATTTTTTTAATAACAGCATTTTTTTCACTAAAATGGGTACTGGCAGACAGCTGCCAGTACCCAAGATGGCGCACATTAAGTCAGAGGGGGAGGGTTAGAGAGCTGTTTGGTGGGGGATCAGTGAGGTTGGGGGCTAAGGGGGATCCTACACATAAGCATATGTAAATATGCTAAAAAATGCACAAAAAAGCCAAAATTTTCCTTTTATTTTAGTACTGGCAGAGTTTCTGCCAGTACTTAAGATGGCGGGGACATTTGTGGGGTAGGGGAGGGAAGAGAGATGTTTGGGAGGGATCAGGGGGTCTGATGTTTCAGGTGGGAGGCTGATCTCTACACTAAAGCTAAAATTAACCCTGCAAGCTCCCTACAAGCTACCTAATTAACCCCTTCACTGCTAGCCATAATACACGTGTGATGCGCAGCGCCATTTAGCAGCATTCTAATTACCAAAAAGCAACGCCAAAGTCATATATGTCTGCTATTTCTGAACAAAGGGGATCCCAGAGAAGCATTTACAACCATTTGTGCCATAATTGCACAAGCTGTTTGTAAATGATTTCAGTGAGAAACCTAAAATTGTGAAAAATTTAACGTTTTTTTTAATTTGATCGCATTTGGCGGTGAAATGATGGCATGAAATATACCAAAATGGGCCTAGATCAATACTTGGGGTTGTCTACTACACTACACTGAAGCTAAAAATACCCCAAAAAGCTCCTTACATGCTTCCTAATTAACCCCTTCACTGCTGGGCATAATACACGTGTGGTGCGCAGTGGCATTTAGCGGCCTTCTAATTACCAAAAAGCAATGCCAAAGCCATATATGTCTGCTATTTCTGAACAAAGGGGATCCCAGAGAAGAATTTACAACCATTTATGCCATAATTGCACAAGCAGTTTGTAAATAATTTCAGTGATAAACTGAAAGTTTGTGAAAAAATTTGTGAAAAAGTGAACGATTTTTTGTATTTGATCACATTTGGCGGTGAAATGGTGGCATGAAATATACCAAAATGGGCCTAGATCAATACTTTGGGATGTCTTCTAAAAAAATATATATACATGTCAATGGATATTCAGGGATTCCTGAAAGATATCAGTGTCCCAATGTAACTAGCGCTAATTTTGAAAAAAAATGGTTTGAAAATAGAAAAGTGCTACTTGTATTTATGGCCCTATAAGTTACAAAAAAAGCAAAGAAGATGTAAACATTGGGTATTTCTAAACTCAGGACAAAATTTAGAAACTATTTAGCATGGGTGTTTTTTGGTGGTTGTAGATATGTAACAGATTTTGGGGTTCAAAGTTAGAAAAAGTGTGTTTTTTTCCATTTTTCCTCATATTTTATAAATTATTTTATAGTAAATGATAAGATATGATGAAAATAATGGTATTTTTAGAAAGTCCATTTAATGGCGAGAAAAACGGTATATAATATGTGTGGGTACAGTAAATGAGTAAGAGGAAAATTTCAGCTAAACACAAACACCGCAGAAATGTAAAAATAGCCTTGGTCCCAAACGGACAGAAAATGGAAAAGTGCTCTGGTCACTAAGGGGTTAAAGACTGAATGTAATTCTATAGTACTTTCTAAATATGTTTAAATTCTTTTATGAATTTTTTACAAATCAATACACAATATACTTTGTGAATGTCCCTTTAAGGACCAAAACATTTGGAATGTTGATTTAACATTGTCAAAAGAAACTAAAGGGGAATGAAAATTATATATAGATATGTGATGTCTAACCCAAGAGGTAAGATTTTAAAAACTACATAATATTAATAACTATAGTTAAATGTCCCTTTAAATGACTCCACTAGAAAATAAAATCTATTAACCTGGCATCCAATAACTAGCTTGTGAAAAATATGAAGTTAAATGACCTACCATTTATAAATGTAAAAATTAAAATAATTTAGCAAATAATGTTTTGAGATACCTAAGGAAGATACAAGATCTTATAAAATTAATTTTACATTCAACAACACTGTCACTTTAATGTAATTGAACCACTTCCCCTTCTTAAAAGTGAAACAAAATAATTTATGTCAAATTTTGACTACATATCCGAAATTATTTTAACATCTAAGAATTTCAAAAGAAAAGCATCGATGGATCTCACTCCCCAATTTATTTAAAAAAGATAGTTTATTTTAATATTCTCTGAATCAGTGGATTTGCTAAAATTAATGCATTATTTGATCTTATGCATGTGCTTTTCAAATAGACAACTACCAGTCATGGGAGTCAAATTGTTTTTTATTGACAGATTATATGGATATTTATTATAATCTGTTCAAAAGAGTGTATTTAATAATAAAATGTTGATTATTACCATTTAAAAAATAAAAAGTTTCTGAAACAAAAACAAAAAAATATTTCTGGAAGTCATCAGATGACAATCTGAAATTAAAATTTTTTTTTTTAACAAAGTTAATACACACGTTGTCAAATATTCATAAAATACATTTACAACCATCTTGTGTCTATGCTCTAACTTTGTTCAACATTTTATCAAGATATTTATTAATTAAATGTAAAAATAAATAAAATAAACATACATCATTATATTGTGTAATAAAAATTAAATTTAAATATCTGAATTTCTAATTATACATAATAATGTATATCACATTTCAATAATATATATGTATGCTGAACATAAATGTAATATTTCATGTCCATTCAAATACCTCTATATCAACTATAATATGTATTCCTTTTTCTGATTGTGATCCCTAAATATCTAATTATGAACTAAATATGACTAATGTATGTAAGCTACTAATATTCAACATTCTTCCTGTGATTCTTAACTATCATGCATTGGTACACCAACCTGGATAATGCATGGTCTTTGAAAGTCAATTCAGGGGTAAACAGTTGATCTTCAATAGGTGTCTTATTCATCAGTTCATAAAATAGAGGACTGAAATACCATCTAAAAAAGTAAAATCATCTAAGTGTCTGATTGTGATCCCTAAATATCTAATTATGAACTAAATATGACTAATGTATGTAAGCTACTAATATTCAACATTCTTCCTGTGATTCTTAACTAGCATGCATTGGTACACCAACCTGGATAATGCATGGTCTTTGAAAGTCAATTCAGGGGTAAACAGTTGATCTTCAATAGGTGTCTTATTCATCAGTTCATAAAATAGAGGACTGAAATACCATCTAAAAAAGTTAAATCATCTAAGTGTCTGATTGTGATCCCTAAATATCTAATTATGAACTAAATATGACTAATGTATGTAAGCTACTAATATTCAACATTCTTCCTGTGATTCTTAACTAGCATGCATTGGTACACCAACCTGAATAATGCATGGTCTTTGAAAGTTAATTCAGGGGTAAACAGTTGATCTTCAATAGGTGTCTTATTCATCAGTTCATAAAATAGAGGCCTGAAATACCATCTAAAAAAGTAAAATCATCTAAGTGTCTGATTGTGATCCCTAAATATCTAATTATGAACTAAATATGACTAATGTATGTAAGCTACTAATATTCAACATTCTTCCTGTGATTCTTAACTAGCATGCATTGGTACACCAACCTGGATAATGCATGGTCTTTGAAAGTCAATTCAGGGGTAAACAGTTGATCTTCAATAGGTGTCTTATTCATCAGTTCATAAAATAGAGGACTGAAATACCATCTAAAAAAGTAAAATCATCTAAGTGTCTGATTGTGATCCCTAATTATCTAATTATGAACTAAATATGACTAATGTATGTAAGCTACTAATATTCAACATTCTTCCTGTGATTCTTAACTAGCATGCATTGGTACACCAACCTGGATAATGCATGGTCTTTGAAAGTCAATTCAGGGGTAAACAGTTGATCTTCAATAGGTGTTTTATTCATCAGTTCATAAAATAGAGGACTGAAATACCATCTAAAAAAGTAAAATCATCTAAGTGTCTGATTGTGATCCCTAAATATCTAATTATGAACTAAATATGACTAATGTATGTAAGCTACTAATATTCAACATTCTTCCTGTGATTCTTAACTAGCATGCATTGGTACACCAACCTGGATAATGCATGGTCTTTGAAAGTCAATTCAGGGGTAAACAATTGATCTTCAATAGGTGCCTTATTCATCATTTCAAAAATAGAGGACTGTGAAATACCATCTAAAAATTAGAAAATAATCTAAGTGTCTCCAATAGGATGCCTCCACAGCCTTATTCTATCAAATAGTTGGCACTTACCATGTGAACATGTCTTTGTATGTTTTTCAAGGTCAGCAGATTGGAAAGATAATGCAGACATGATCCCATTGGTATACTTTAATTTCAATCTTGGCTTTTTCCACTGTCAGTCTGGGCAATCTTCACTGTCAGGCTTCTAATTCTTCCCTTTCAGTCTTTAGATTAAGTCAGCTCCCTAATGGCAGAAAAAGTTTAATAAAAATTACTACAAGTGTGTGAATCAGTTCTGTACCCCTCTACCACCCCCCATTTCAGATTAAATTTCTGTCACTATCTTACTAAGTGTGTGTAGCATCTTGTGTTATGTTCTATCAAGTGTGAAGATGAGTCATATTGAGCAGAACGAACCTCTAATGTGTGACATTGAACCATAGTCATGCTAGAGGATAGTTATGCTAGAGAATCCCTTTCTGAGTATGTACATTTTAAGTAATGTGTAAACTAAATACTAGTTTTGAAATTGTATGCCATATGATGTATTTGTGTACAATTCATGCCAGCAACAGTCCATACATTTATACTTACCAGCATGTCCTCTTTAAAAACCAGGTGGCAAAGACTCGCTACAGGACCCAATGACCAGAGCATCACCTATATTAATAAATGAAACAAATTTTTAGCATTTGATGAACAATCCTAACCTGTTTGCACAATTCTCTACTTGTCTTTTCACTAGAGTTCACATCTATTGACAATACTCCAGTCTAACTTCTATTATTTACAGTCTAAAGTGGCGGTTGATGATGTCTGCTCTGACATTGAGCCCCTCATCCCGGAATGGCCCCTCTAGAACAGGATCATCCTCCTCATCTCTGAGGAGGTTTCGTTGCGCCTGGACGCCCTGCAGCATCCCAGCCCGCTGTGCAATATTATGCAGGACACTACAGGCTACAACGATCTTAGCCACCTTCTTTGGGTTGTACTGGAGGGCTCCTCCCGACCGGTCAAGGCACCTGAACCTCATCTTCAGGAGCCCGAACATTTGTTCAACCACCGCCCTGGTTCTCTTATGAGCCCTATTGTAGCGCTCCTCAAACACATCAGTCGGGCTACGCAAGGGGGTAATAAGCCAAGGCCGGCTCATGTACCCAGAATTACCTATAAATTATGAACAGAACATAATTCAAACTGAATCCTCAAAATATTATTTTGATTCCAATAAAAGTTTTTGTACACGATAATCCACTAACAAATGTTTATTTTTGAAAAGAATAATCTAGTTCAATCTTATTCTCTATCTTCCCATTTCAGCTAAGACATGCTACATATGCGTATTTCTCCTAAACCAAACCTTGTGTAAAATGCAAACTAAATGGTTACATTGCATTCTCTATCTGAGCATTTAAGGTAAGACATGCTACATATCTGCATTGAACTAAAAGTAGACATTAGCGGAAAGAGACAATGACATGGTTAAATTGCATTAGCTAATATCTTCCCATTTCAGCTAAGACATGCTACATATGCGTATTTCTCCTAAACCAAACATTGTGTAAAATGCAAACTAAATGGTTACATTGCATTCTCTATCAGAGCATTTAAGGTAAGACATGCTACTTATCTGCATTGAACTAAAAGTAGACATTAGCGGAAAGAGACAATGACATGGTTAAATTGCATTAGCTAATATCTTCCCATTTCAGCTAAGACATGCTACATATGCGTATTTCTCCTAAACCAAACATTGTGTAAAATGCAAACTAAATGGTTACATTGCATTCTCTATCTGAGCATTTAAGGTAAGACATGCTACATATCTGCATTGAACTAAAAGTAGACATTAGCGGAAAGAGACAATGACATGGTTAAATTGCATTAGCTAATATCTTCCCATTTCAGCTAAGACATGCTACATATGCGTATTTCTCCAAAACCAAACATTGTGTAAAATGCAAACTAAATGGTTACATTGCATTCTCTATCTGAGCATTTAAGGTAAGACATGCTACATATCTGCATTGAACTAAAAGTAGAAATTAGCGGAAAGAGACAATGACATGGTTAAATTGCATTAGCTAATATCTTCCCATTTCAGCTAAGACATGCTACATATGCGTATTTCTCCTAAACCAAAACTTGTGTAAAATGCAAACTAAATGGTTACATTGCATTCTCTGAGCATTTAAGGTAAGACATGCTACATATCTGCATTGAACTAAAAGTAGACATTAGCGGAAAAATAAAATTAATGGTTAAATTGCATCCTATAGCTGAACATTACGCTAACATTTTAAAACTACAGTGGCAATTGTCAAACTAATTAACCATGTTGTGCACAAATACTCACCAACGAGATAACCAGGGGGCATTTGTCTTTCCTCAAACGGTCTCCATAGGGACGACAGAGAGAGGATGCGGGCATCATGACTAGCCCCTCCAAAATTCGCACACACATGCATAATCCTCATCTGTGCGTCACAAACATACTGCACGTTGAGGCTATGAAAATGTTTGCGATTTCTGAAGGGCAAGTCATCAATTGGAGCACGCAGCGCAATGAGGGTACAATCTATGGCTCCCAAGACATTGGCCAATTGAGCAATATCAAAGAATTCCCGCTTCAGGTGCCTCCAATCACCATCATTCTGTGGGAATCCTATGTATTGCTTACTGATACGTACCATGGCGTCCAGAAAGTTATCAAACACCACAGAGAATGTACCTTGAGCCAGGCCATGCATGTACAGTTCTCCGGATTGAAAACTCCCGGAGGCCAGGACGTATAGACAACTTAGCATCTTACTCATGGCGGGAACAGCAGTCCTTATTCTTATACATGACTCCAAATGAGGTTTAAGAAGATCGTAAAGGCCAATGAGCTGTTCGCGATTGAGCCGATACTTATCATAAACCTCAAAGTCGCTCATGTTTTCCAAGGTGGGTCTCACCCTGTAGACAGGAGGACCTCGAACCAGACGACCCCTTCGTCTCAGTCTGAGCCGCCGAGGCTGCCTGATTCGACCAACAGCTAGTTCGCCAATAGCAGCACCAGCAGTGTCTACCATGTCATCGTCATCCATCTTTCAAAACAGCGTAACAAGGTATGCACTTGATCTGATGTGGATCACAAGTGATGCTTTGGCCATGTTGTTTGGTGGATTTATAGTACAATTAGTCCAATGGTAGTGAGTTTGTAATGATTGCTGATTGTATTCACTTGTTTGTATGTGAGCGGCGTGAATGCTTTCACAGTGGGCGTTTTTTTGTTGTTTGCTGAAATGTTGTTTTCCCCCAATGAATCTCAATGTGAAAGTGTCAAATATCACACATACAGTGCATGTTTGTAATGTTTGATCATATGCGTAATCAATATTTCTTAAACGCGATCTTATAGTAACAAGCACACGTCCAGGCTAACATGAATGAAAGTGCATAGTTGTGTATAATGTGCATCGAATGTGATCAATCAATGTTGCTGCAACATTGTTTGTAAACGATAAAGTAACATCTGCCATCTGTAGTATTGTATATATAAGTGATTGCCGAGCTGTCAATATTGTATGCGTCCCATTAAAATCGCACTAATACTGAAGAACTTCCGGCTGTCATCTGTAGTATTGTATATATAAGTGATTGTCGAGCTGTCAATATTGTATGCGTCCCATTAAATTGGCACTAATACTGAAGAACTTCCGGCTGTCATCTGTAGTATTGTATATATAAGTGATTGCCGAGCTGTCAATATTGTATGCGTCCCATTAAAATCGCACTAATACTGAAGAACTTCCGGCTGTCATCTGTATTATTGTAGATATAAGTGATTGCCGAGCTATCAATATTGTATGCGTCCCATTCAAATGGCACTAATACTGAATAACTTCCGGCTGTCATCTGTAGTATTATATATATAAGTGATTTGCGATCTGACAATATTTATTAATTGTCCCATTCAAATCTCCCTAATAATGCTGTTCCAAACTGTTATTTACGTATATGTTGTATTGTAGTATTGAGTGTTAAAGTTCAGAAAGGGGCGGTACAGTCGTGAATCTGTAATGTGTATGGTTGAATCTTCTAATGACGTCATCATATTATTAACCTGCCTATGTAGTTCAGAAATCCTCATTGTGTTGTTGTATTGTGCTACATTGTTATTGTGTGCGGAATAAAATCTAAATGTGTGCTTTGTGGTTGCGTGATGGGTGATGCCTGTTATGTACATATACGTATATATTGTGATTGTGTCCCACATATGCTGACTTCTATATAGCGGTCTGGCATTGTTGTTCCTTCCCATAAAGTGACATCTGTAATCTGGTGTAATGATGTTCTTCTTGTACGTAATTCCTAATGGTTTATTGTGATGGAATCATGATGTTAAAAGTACATTAAAATCCATATGTTCTGTTTTGTGATTCCTATAGAGAATGTAATGTGTTTTTCCCCCATCATTTGAATGCACATGTATGAGTGAATGGTAAAAGTAATGTATGTGCATCCATGACTGATCATGTGTTAAGCCTATGTAGATATGCTGTTGCTGCAAGCATATGAGTTGAATAAATGAAATGCAATAATAAAGGTAAATGAGAATTGTTTCCCATTGTGTACTGTTTGTGAATCCTGAAAAGTTTAAATTATTTTTGTGTCCGTTTAAATGTAATATTTTGAAAAAAAAAAGTTTGTTACTAGTGATGTTGATTTGTAGTTGATGTAATATAAAAGTCTGAAACAATTTAATGGTGTTGTGAATATTCAATAAGTACAATCCATAAGTCCACCATAGGGAAATAGTCATTTCTTGATCTATTTATCATAGCTGGGTCTAACGCAGAAAAGCATGTATTTTCTAGCGCTGGTATTTGGAGTTTTTCGGTCTACGCTATTTGCGTGCGTTAGGGAAATGTGTCTTTCGCGTGCACGAGCACGTCTTCCCCATAGAAGTCAATGGAGGCTCTAAAATTTGGTAAATTTTTTTTTCAAAGTCTGGTTTTCCTCATAAAGTGAGTGACGTCATGAGCTTGTGTGAAAAAGTAACTAAATCGTGTTCATTTTGTAATAAATAACTTTTTTTTTGTATGTCATGTGGTGTATATTGTTTGTATGCATCGATGAGTGTATATTTGTGATAATCTTATTAGTTAGATGTAGGTATATGAGGGTCTTTTCCCGTGTGTCAATGTAAGTCAATGGGAAAATGGATTTGTGTTGTTTTTTTTCTAACACCCGAGATCTCGCAACTTTGATCCTTTGTATTTTGATGACAAATTATTAAATATGAAAAATACATATAGTGTAGTGTTTGTATGAGTGTAAGTGTACTTTGTGTAATATTTGTTTTGTGATTCGTGGATGTTTATTTTGTCGGTAGATGTTAACTACTGGGTTTGAGCTGTCGGTAGAGATTTGTGCGTTGGGTGATTTTTGAGTGTCGGTAAATGAACTCTAAATACCGGAGTCCGTAAGAAACCAGCGTTAGGAGCCTCTAACGCTGGTTTTCACGGCTAACGCCAAACTCCAAATCTAGGCCTTAGGGTTTATTTCATAGGTATTTAGATTTAAATAGGAATATTTTAGTTTGTAATATGAATTAGATTTATTTAATAAGAATTTAGTTAGGGGTGTTAGGGTTAGATAGAGTTAATATAGTTAATATAAATACTATAGTAACTATATTAACTATATTAACCCTAATATAATTAGGGTTAATATAGTTAATATATATAATGTAATAACTATATTAACTATAAAATACTTAGGGTTAATATAGATAATATAGCTGGCGGCGGGGTAGGTAGATTAAATTAGGGGTTAATAATTTTAATATAGATGGTGGCGGTGTAAGGGGCTTACATTAGGGGTTAATACTATTAATATAGGTGGCGGCGGTGTAGGGAGGGCAGGTTATAGGGCAAAAGAGCTGTTTACTTTGGGGCAAAGCCCCGCAAAAGGCCCTTTTAAGGGCTGGTAATAGAGCTTACTACTTTAGGGATATTAGATTAGGGGTTAATATTAATATAGCTGGCGGCGGTATAGGGGGATTAGATTAGGGGTTAATAATTTTTATATAGGTGGCGGCGGTGTAAGGGGTCAGATTAGGGGATACATAAGGTAGATGGCGGCGGTTTTAGGGGTTCACATTAGGGGATAGATCAGTTAGATGGTGGCGGTTTTAGGGGCTCACAGTAGGGGGTTAGTTTATGTAGATGGTGGCAGGGTCCGGGAGCGGCGGTTTAGGGGTTAATAACTTTATTAGGGATTGCGGCGGGGATCGCGGTTGACAGGTAGATAGACATTGCGCATGCGTTAGGTGTTAGGTTTATTTAGCAGGTAGATTAGGGAGTTACGGGGCTCCAATAGTCGGCGTAAGGCTTCTTACGGCTGCATTTTGTGGCGAGGTGAAAATGGAGTAAGATTTCTCCATTTTCGCCACGTAAGTCCTTACGCTGTATATTGGATACCAAACTGCGCTGGTTTGGTATACCTGCCTATGGCCCAAAAAACTACGGGCGACGGCAGAAATATATGTGCGTAACTTCTAGGTTACGCCGTATATAGGATACCAAACCAGCGCAAATATTGGCGTCGCCAGCTTTTGCGGGCGACGATTTTTATCGGATCGACCCCCATCTGACAAAAATATTTTGAAAAAGTCTGCTGGTTTGAAATGAGTTATGTCTACATTGATACCAGCAGACTAAGTAAACTCAAAATTTTCAGGGCTATAAAGACTCTTCAAATCGCTCTTGTGGAGATTGGGCCTTTGTTTTTTTTTGGGGGGGGGGGATATGGGGATTGGCATCAGTGTCACTTGTTTCCTCGCTCTCTGAATTAGGATTGTGTTCTGATTTAGAGGGTCAATATCAGAGTCTGTATCATTTTCAATTTAGTTTGCCTCCTCAACATTATAAAATCTTTTTGCCACTTTACCAAATATATAGTATAAATCTTGCCGCAAGAAAACCCAAAATCTAGTAGTATAATATAGTACAGATTCCCTCTGCGCTACACTGTCTAGCTGTGAAAAACTGTCAAAATAAGATAAAAAGCGGCCTTTAAAGACTGAGGGGCCGATTTAATAATATGCGGACTGACATGATCCGCTGTGATCTGATAGTTGTATGGCAACAACCCTTTTGAATATATAATGGTTTTGTGTAGCTACTATGTAGCAAATACAGTTCAACACACTGAGAACTATGGTAAGCTACTATGCAGCACAAATAATAGATTCACTTTAACCCTTTAAGGACACAGCTTTCAGTTTGCTCAATTGTTTTATGACGGAAAAATTCCGTCATATGTCCTTAAGAGGTTAAGAAAAAAGTAATATCCTTAACGCAATAATGACTTGTTCACTAAGGAAAAAAGTAAATAAACCTTAATGCAATAATGACTTGCACATTAAAGGGAAAAGTAAAATAATCCTTTATATCAGCAAAAGGTTTTAAGCAGCGGCTTGAATGATACTTGCAGTTTTAGTTGAATTTCTCTTAGGTCTGTGCTGCTGTAAAAAAGGGTTAAGATTCTTGTGCAGCTGAATTCTGAATTAAAGCTGGAGGAAGGATCTCAGGATTGCCTTTTAGGAGTGATTGAAGAGATTTAAAAGATATCCTTGTGCAGCATGCAAAAATAGTTCCAAAGACTGTGAACTGTTAGCAACAGTTCAATAGAAAAGCCAATAGAATGCAAGGTCAATCCGATTGGCTGATTGGATCAGCCAATCAGATTGAACTTCAATCTGATTGGCTGATTCAATCAGCCAATCAGATTTTTCTTACCTTAATTCCGATTGGCTGATAGAATCCTATCAGCCAATCGGAATTCGAGGGACGCCATCTTGGATGACATCCCTTAAAGGAACCGTCATTCGTCGTTAGTCCGTCGGTTGAAGAGGATGGCTCCGCGTCGGCTGGCTGGAAGATGGCTCCGCTCCGGATGGATGAAGATAGAAGACCCGCTTGGATGAAGACTTCTACCGGATGGAGGACCTCTTCTTGCCCCGCTTGGATGAAGACTTCTACCGGATGGAGGACATCTTGTTGCTCCGCTTGGATGAAGAATTCGGCTCGGCTGAGTGAAGACGACTCAAGGTAGGGAGATCTTCAGGGGGTTAGTGTTAGGTTTATTTAAGGGGGGTTTGGGTGGGTTAGAGTAGGGGTATGTGGGTGGTGGGTTTTAATGTTGGGGGGGTATTGTATTTTTATTTACAGGTAAAAGAGCTGATTACTTTGGGACAATGCCCCGCAAAAGGCCCTTTTAAGGGCTGGTAAAAGAGCTGGTTACTTTTTAATTTAGAATAGGGTAGGGAATTTTATTATTTTGGGGGGCTTTTTTATTTTATTAGGGGGCTTAGATTAGGTGTAATTAGTTTAAACTTCTTGTAATTTTTTTTTATTTTCTGTAATTTAGTGTTTGTTTGTTTTTGTATTATAGATTAGTTTATTTAATTGTATTTTAGTTTAGCTAATTGTAGGTAATTTATTTAATTAATTTATTGATAGTGTAGTGTTAGGTTTAATTGTAACTTAGGTTAGGATTTATTTTACAGGTCATTTTGTAATTATTTTAACTAGGTAGCTATTAAATAGTTATTAACTATTTAATAGCTATTGTACCTAGTTAAAATAAATACAAAGTTGCCTGTAAAATAAATATAAATCCTAAAATAGCTACAATGTAACTATTAGTTATATTGTAGCTATATTAGGGTTTATTTTATAGGTAAGTATTTAGTTTTAAATAGGAATAATTTATTTAATTATAGTAAATTTATTTAGATTAATTTAAATTATATTTAAGTTAGGGGGGTGTTAGGTTAGGGTTAGACTTAGGTTTAGGGGTTAATAACTTTATTATAGTAGCGGCGACGTTGGGGGCGGCAGATTAGGGGTTAATAAGTGTAGGTAGGTGGCGGCGACGGTTGGGGGAGGCAGATTAGGGGTTAATCAAATTTATTATAGGGTTTGCGAGGCGGGAGTGCGGCGGTTTAGGGGTTAATACATTTATTATAGTGGCGGCGAGGTCCGGTCGGCAGATTAGGGGTTAATAAGTGTAGGTTGCTTAAAATTGCATGCTCTATCTGAATCACAAAAGAAAAAAATTGGGTCCAGTGTCCCTTTAAGTACCTGGCTGGATACTTTGAACTTCCCCTTTTCTTAAAGGTGTAGTAGTCTCTATTTTCTGAATATTACACCACCCAACATCGCTAAATGCCTACAGCATACGCTGTTGGCATTTATCATTGCACAAGCATTCCTTGTGAAATGCTTGTGCAATGCTGCCCTCTGCACATTTGTGGCGATCGGCCACTAGCAGGGGGTGTCAATTATCCTGATCGTATCTGATTGGGATAATTGCTGTCCGCCGCCTGAGAGGTGGCGGACAAATTAAGGAACAGCGGTCTTAAGACCGCTGCTTCTTAACTTATGTTTCCGGTGAAACAGCTGCATTTGCAGCTACATAAATCGGCCCTGAGACTTAAGGATATGAGCCTACCTAGGTTTAGCTTTAAACAAAGCTTTCAACAAAGAATACCAAAGGTACAAAGCAAATTTGATTATAAAAGAAAATTGGAAATTTGATTAACATTGCATGCACAATCTAAATCATGAAAGTTTAATTTTTACTAGGATAAGATAGGGAAAGGGAGGCTAGTAAAGCCAAAATTTAATTCTTTACCTTGGACTATATGGCAACGCCCAGGTATTACAAAACCTTATATGAAGGAAAAATAGCAAATGTGCAGACCCTTAAATTATTTAGATATTCAATATAAAAAAGGGAGGTTATACAACAACCGCAATTAGGTTGCTATAAAAATAGACAGGGATTTAAGCACATATTTTTTATTTATAAATAGCTCAGCAAAATTCTAAGCTCCGCTAAATAGCGGTAAGTGTGATCTAAACTCGTTCACCACATTCTCATATGTCACCCAGAGTCTATATAAGTCAGAAAAATACCAACCAATGAAAAAACGCGCTGCATTCCTCAAATAAAATGACCATAAATTTATGATCTCAAATTCTCATAAATATAATATGTAGCACATTCTTATGAGGGCTTCTTTTCAATCAGCCAATTTGTCTTGAGAACATTCAATATTTATTACTATCTATAAAAGTGCAGTTCTTATGATCTATACCTGCTCTTAAATCCAGCGGGTGTAACTTAATGCACTTTATTTATGACTTTAAAATAAATCCAGTAATACTTGCTGAATTTTTATGTAACACATGAATCAATGGACAAACAATATGTTTGTAAAACAGTCGTCCTGTTGTAATATAGTTCATAGACATGGACGAAAAACGTTTTATTATAGTATACACTGCAACAATTTCTTTAAAGAATCGTGGAAATTTGGTTTTTATTTATTATTTTTTATTTTTTATTTATTATTTTTTTATTTCAAATATAGGTTCTTTATGGTTGCTTTACTTAATACAGGGAGTGCAGAATTATTAGGCAAGTTGTATTTTTGAGGATTCATTTTATTATTGAACAACAACCATGTTCTCAATGAACCCAAAAAACTCATTAATATCAAAGCTGAATAGTTTTGGAAGTAGTTTTTAGTTTGTTTTTAGTTATAGCTATTTTAGGGGGATATCTGTGTGTGCAGGTGACTATTACTGTGCATAATTATTAGGCAACTTAACAAAAAACAAATATATACCCATTTCAATTATTTATTTTTACCACTGAAACCAATATAACATCTCAACATTCACAAATATACATTTCTGACATTCAAAAACAAAACAAAAACAAATCAGTGACCAATATAGCCACCTTTCTCAAAAGCCTGCCATCCATGGATTCTGTCAGTGTTTTGATCTGTTCACCATCAACATTGCGTGCAGCAGCAACCACAGCCTCCCAGACACTGTTCAGAGAGGTGTACTGTTTTCCCTCCTTGTAAATCTCACATTTGATGATGGACCACAGGTTCTCAATGGGGTTCAGATCAGGTGAACAAGGAGGCCATGTCATTAGATTTTCTTCTTTTATACCCTTTCTTGCCAGCCACGCTGTGGAGTACTTGGACGCGTGTGATGGAGCATTGTCCTGCATGAAAATCATGTTTTTCTTGAAGGATGCAGACTTCTTCCTGTACCACTGCTTGAAGAAGGTGTCTTCCAGAAACTGGCAGTAGGACTGGGAGTTGAGCTTGACTCCATCCTCAACCCGAAAAGGCCCCACAAGCTCATCTTTGATGATACCAGCCCAAACCAGTACTCCACCTCCACCTTGCTGGCGTCTGAGTCGGACTGGAGCTCTCTGCCCTTTACCAATCCAGCCACGGGCCCATCCATCTGGCCCATCAAGACTCACTCTCATTTCATCAGTCCATAAAACCTTAGAAAAATCAGTCTTGAGATATTTCTTGGCCCAGTCTTGACGTTTCAGCTTGTGTGTCTTGTTCAGTGGTGGTCGTCTTCAGCCTTTCTTACCTTGGCCATGTCTCTGAGTATTGCACACCTTGTGCTTTTGGGCACTCCAGTGATGTTGCAGCTCTGAAATATGGCCAAACTGGTGGCAAGTGGCATCTTGGCAGCTGCACGCTTGACTTTTCTCAGTTCATGGGCAGTTATTTTGCGCCTTGGTTTTTCCACATGCTTCTTGCGACCCTGTTGACTATTTTGAATGAAACGCTTGATTGTTCGATGATCACGCTTCAGAAGCTTTGCAATTTTAAGAGTGCTGCATCCCTCTGCAAGATATCTCACTATTTTTGACTTTTCTGAGCCTGTCAAGTCCTTCTTTTGACCCATTTTGCCAAAGGAAAGGAAGTTGCCTAATAATTATGCACACCTGATATAGGGTGTTGATGTCATTAGACCACACCCCTTCTCATTACAGAGATGCACATCACCTAATATGCTTAATTGGTAGTAGGCTTTCGAGCCTATACAGCTTGGAGTAAGACAACATGCATAAAGAGGATGATGTGGTCAAAATACTCATTTGCCTAATAATTCTGCACTCACTGTATATATCACTGTATATAAATTCACCTAATCCTCCTCTATATATACAAGAGGGCTGCGGTCCAGTAAAGGCTTACTACTGGCTACTACTGTTGCCATTATCCTCCTATGAGCTTAAAGAAGGAGGGTTATAATGCGGCTGCACTGAGAATCAGCATCCGCTTTTGCCCTGAGGAAACCCCTGTGCTTTCTGGTTGTCACATGGGGGGTGAAACGTACGTCGGCAGTGATGTAGGAAGTGGAGATGGACGTGCATGAAGGACAGATCGCTGTGGCGTCCACGCTGTGCTAAACCTAGCATGATGGCAAATTGAAGTCTATTCACACACAGAAACCAATTGGAAATCCTATTACAGGAAGCTAACACACGGTTGTATAACTAACTGAGCGCTTATCATCTGACTTTTCAGCCCGTTATTGTTTGGATATCAGAGGGTGTTTTGATGCACCATTTGTACACACGGCTCCAAGTAATGGGACATACTAAAGCTATTTAAAAGGGTAATATACCCACACCGCTACATTAACAACTTGTGTACAATTTCTTTATTTCTATCTGGCATTTTATGCATCAAGTATAATGGGTTCAAAATGCTCTTTATTTATCATCAGTATATATGCAACTGTGAAAGACGAAAAAAGATTTGTTTTGGGGTAGTCCTAACATAGATCCAGAAAGCATTTATTCATGACACCGGATACCTTTAACCTTTGGTGGTGCCCGCTGAATACTGGAGTTGTTATCTTCTATCCCCATAACTTTTTCTTGTCTTTAGAAATTATTGTATAAATTAACATATGCATATTGCTCAATGTTTATCTTTACAGTTAGTCTGTATACTCTGGGGTTAAGAAACATAGATCCTGATTCATTGTAACATGACACCTGATACCTCTCATATAGTTGGTGGTTCCCGCTGATACTGGAGTTGTTTCATTGGCCCCCTACAGACTATACTGCTCTCTTCCAAATTATTTTGAGGAGGTTTATTGCACAATTTGGCCAAATTTAGGTAAGGTGCACATTATTTAAGCATTACATCTTAGACTTTATTCAGTCTTTTAAGTGTAATTTGCTTGTTGTCTAATTTATACATGAGCTGTCCTGACATAGATCCTCAATGATCACTATGGTGGCAGTTTTTACGCTTACACGTAACCACCCACTTGTGGAGGTGTTGTCAGTATAGACAGCTCACTTCTTCTTTTTAGCTTTTTTGTTTTGTTCTGTGTAATCTACAATAAAACTGCACAGTGGAATCTGTGCTAATGCATTTGTCCAATCACATTTCCTGATTCATTGGTTCATGTGTTTTTTCATTGGTTGGTATTTTTCTGACTTATATAAACTCTGGGTGACATATGGGAATGTGGTGAACGAGTTTAGATCACACTTTTACCGCTATTTAGCGGAGCTTAGAATTTTGCTGAGCTATTTATAAATAAAAAATATGTGCTGAAATCCCTGTCTATTTTTATAGCAACCTAATTGCGGTTGTTGTATAACCTCCCTTTTTTATATTGAATATTTAATTTTTACTAGACTTTTCCCTTTAAGTCACTGCTTTTTAGCAAAAGATACAAAGGTAACAAAGAAAAAAATTTTTTTTCTTTAACATGCAAACTGACTCATGAAAGAAAAGATGTGGGTTTTCATTCCTTTAAGATTTGAGATGTAGGAACTATTTTATTACTTATCAATTTGAGTGGGTTTGTGGATGACACAAAATCCAAATTTTTTCCCTCTTTGCCCCCTCCATTTATTTTTACCTTTCTCTAGTTCTGCTTTTGTAACTATCAGATTTCCATCATGCTATACTATTGTAGGCTCTGTTCTTATTATGGGCTAGATTGCAATAGGAGCTCAATAGCTCAGGGTGTGTTATCTTTTGGACAACCTTGTACAGGTTAACACACAGAGGCTGATCTATCAATGTGTCAACCGCAAATACGCCGGAATTTTGCATCGTAATTGTTGCAAAATTGATCCGACCTAATTATCAAAGCCTCAAGACCGGAAAAAGTTGAAATTTGTGACGTAACATACGATCCGCCGGTCTCAATCCGACGCAGATCGATGCTTACATCATTACAGATGTGTTCGGCTCTATCTGATACTTTTTCCCAGTTATCAAACTTTTTCCAGGTACACTCGCGGCTAATCGGACGCAGCGTACCTGGTTTTCAATCCGCCACCCTGGAAGCCGTGGATGCCATAGAAATCAATGAGAGTCTGAAAACAGCAAAAGCTTATGTTCGATGCTGCAAGACAAAGAAATATAACCCATTGATTTCTATGGTAGAAAACAAGTAACGTTTCCACTTAACACCCTAACATAAACCCAGAGTCTAAACACCCCTAATCTGCCGCCCCAACATCGCTGCAACCTAAATAAAATGTATTAACCCCTATTCCGCCGCTCCCCGACCCCGCCGCAACCTACATAAAACGTATTACCCCTAAACCTCTGGTCTTCCACATCACTACCATTAACTACACCTATTAACCCCTAAACCGTCAGCCCCCCACATCACCAAAAACTAAATTAAGCTATTAACCCCTAAACCTAACAACCCCCTAACTTTAAATTAAAATGTTAACATCCCTATCTTAATATAAATTAAAACTTACTTGTAGAATTAAAATAAACTATTTTAAACTATTTATTTAACCTACCCTAACTATTATACTACAATTAAATTAAAATACCAATTAAATAAACTAAATTACATATTAAAGAAACCTAACCCTACTCAAATTATTTAAATATACAATTAAACATTATTAAAAGTACTAAATAACAGAAAAAAACAAACACTAAGTTACAAAAATACAAACACTAAATTACGAAAAATAAAAAACCAAATTATCAAAAATAAAAAAAGGATTGCACCTAATCTTATAGCCCTTTCAAAATAAAAAAGGCCCCCCAAAATAAAAAAAACCCTAGCCTACAATAGACTACCAATGGCCCTTAAAAGGGCATTTTGTGGGGCATTACCCCAAAGATAACAGCTCTTTTAAATTGCAAAAAAATACAAACACTCCCCCAACAGTTAAACCCACCACCCAACCAACCAACTCCCCCAAATAAAAAACCTATCTAAAATAACCTAAGCTCCCCATTGCCCTGAAAAGGGCATTTGTATGGGCATTGCCCTTAAAAGGGCATTTAGCTCTTTTACATGCCCAGACCCCAGCCGGAGAAGTCCTCCAGACGGCAAGAAGTCTTCATCGGGGCAGCCTCTTCTATCTTCATCCAGCTGGAGAAGTCCTCATCCAGGCAACAAGAAGTCTTTATCCAGGCGGCATCTTCTATCTTCATCCATCTGGCGCGGAGCGGGTCCATCCTGAAGACATCTGGTGCGGAGCATCCTCTTCATACGGTCACCGCCGTAAACTGGAACTTCAATGCAAGTGACGCCATCCAAGATGGCGTCCCTTGCATTCCTATTGGCTGAAAGATTTCAATCAGCCAATAGGATTAGAGCTGCTAAAATCCTATTGGCTGTTCCAAACAGCCAATAGGATTGAGCTCTCATCCTATTGGCTGTTCCATTCAGCCAATAGAATGAGAGCTCAAATCCTATTGGCTGATTAGAACAGCCAATAGAATGAGAGCTGCTCAAATCCTATTGGCTGCAATTTAGTACTTTTAATAATGTTTAATTGTATATTTAAATAATTTGAGTAGGGTTGGGTTTCTTTAATATGTAATTTAGTTTATTTAATTGGTATTTTAATTTAATTGTAGTATAATAATTAGGGTAGGTTAAATAATCGTTTAAAATAGTTTATTTTAATTCTACAGGTAAGTTTTAATTTATATTAAGATAGGGATGTTGTAATTTTAATTTAACATTAGGGGGTTGTTAGGGTTAGGGGTTAATAGCTTAATTTAGTTTTTGGCGATGTGGGGGGCTTACGGTTTAGGGGTTAATAGGTTTAGTTAGTGGTAGTGATGTGGGAGGACAGAGGTTTAGGTGTTAATACATTTATTTAGGTTGCGGCGGGGTTGGGGAGCGGCGGGATAGGGGTTAATAACTTTATTTAGGTTGCGGCGGGGTTGGGGAGCTGCGGGATAGGGGTTAATAAGTTTATTTAGGTTGCGGCGGGGTCGGGGAGTGGCGGGATATGGGTTAATAAATTTATTTAGGTTGCGGCGATGTCAGGGAGTGGAGGGATAGGGGTTAAACATTTTAGTATAGTGGCGGCGTTCAGTGACAGGGTATAAAGTTGGGAAAAAGGCGAATAGACGCAAGATCGATGACTGCTAGTTAACAACATTCTGATGCTCATCGCTCCGTACTTGGTGCGCGTCTTTTGGATGGCTTTTTTCATAAATAAGGAGAGCGTATTGAGATACGCGGCCGCGATTTTAGGCAATGTTAGGCGAGTGTATTGATGCCGGCGAAAGCAACACAGTTGACGGCTTGATAGATATCCTCCCAAATCTGGTCGATGGTTAGCCCCATACATTTAATAGATAGTGCTGGTTGCACTATTAGCACACTCATTGCGCTACTATTACAGGAAACCCCAGAAACTGAATTCATTATTTGGATAGAACATAACATTTTAAACAACTTTCAAATTTACTTTTATTATCAAATATGCTTCTTTCTCTTGTTATCCTTTGCTGAATGAACAAGTGTAGTATATGTGCATATTCATTTTTAACAATGGATACCAATAGAACAAAGCACATTTGAAAATAAAAGTGATTTTAAAAGTGTCTTAAAGTGACATGCTCTATCTGAATCTTGCAAGTTTCATTTTGATTTTGCACTCGAGCAATCCCAAATATCGTTGTAAAATGTAGCGCTATTAAGGCCTGAAGTAAATAATTATTATTAATAGCACAGAACTACATGAAGAACTCACTAGTTGTGCCCCATTTGCTTACAGCTTGAGCGATATACAACATACATTTTTACTGTGCTCCCCCCATAGACATCAATTATGTGATTGATTTTACGCACCTGCGCTATCAGACATGCAGATGTTAGTGTGCCTTAGGACACTGCTCAAGCACCAACAAATAAGTTTAGATTTGTAATATGAACACAAAAATTGAAGCAATATTGAGTGTGCTCGTGTGATATTAACACACAAAAGCGCTATTGTTTTTAAGCTCCACAGATAATCTAGCCTTGTATTTTCTCATCTTTTGTAGATATGTGCATGGCGAAAAAATTCGGTTCGGTTCGGATCGATTCGGAATTTTTCGAATTTCGGTTTGGATCAATTCGAATTCGGAAAATTTTTAATCGATTCGGTTCGGATTCGTTTCGGATTCATTCGGATTCGAAGAAATTCGGCTGGATTCGGTTCGATTCGGTTCGGAAATTCGGAATTTCTATAAGTGTTAGGTGGGATTAGACTAGTATTATGTACTGTATATTAGGTGTAACCCATAGCAGAGTGATATAACCTAATATACTGTACAATACTAGTGTAATCCATGGCCATCCGAATTTACCGAATAAATCCGAACTAATTCGGATTTATTCGGTAAATTCTGCAGTATTTTAATTCGGAAATTCGGTTCGATCCGAATCTCCGAATTTGCTGAATTTTCCGAATTTCCGAATCGATCCGAAACGAATTGCACATATCTAATCTATTGTAACTTCATGCCTTTGCATACTACTGGGCATGTCACCTTATAGCAATGTAGAGACTTTGAAGCTTATCGCAGTCTGTAGTATATAATTGCTCTTAATTGTTTCCATCTTACCAACTTATCTTTCTTGTTTTTATTTTATTTTTTATATCTGTTTTTATTAAAGATTTTCAAAAAAGGAAAATAAACATCTACATAGAAATCATCAACAGTAAAAGTATACAATAATAAAAGATATATGGATGAACAATTTGTCTTCATAGGTAGATTTAGTTAAAAATGAAATATCGTTGCTGACAACTTTTGATGGTACAAACACAATAAATAGATAAAAACAAGAGAAAAAGATATACAGTCATCAACCAACTCCTCAACTACGTAGCATAGATTCCACCGAATATACTGTTTCAAGATTACCTTAAAGAAAAAATATATTAATGACCTAAAGCTTAGTGTATAATTGATGATAAAAAAAGCCTTCTTTCCCTATAAAATTGTAGTATATTTTTTTCTAGGATAAGACATGGTCAACCTCACGGACCCATTGAGAAAAGGTGAGTACCTGCAGTTTCTTCCACAGCCTGGGAATTAGTCTTTAGCACAATTAATAATGCCTTTAAATAGTTGTCTACAATAAACATATCCTATTTTGGGTAAATGATTAGGAAGTATAAAGGATGGTCCGATTGATATTTGTCCCTCAAATATTATTGATACAAGTTGTAATATTATTGTAGTATGATCGAATTTCGGTGCAGGACCATCATATGTAAGAAAAGGAACCAATTTTTCTGCACTGTCTTTAGAACTGAGAGGATGCGCCAGGGATATACCGTGTAATCTGTGCATGGTAAGATACCATCTAGACAATATTTTATAGTTTACTTCCACAATTGTATAGGTTATAGATGATTTCTTCATAGCACTGATTATTTTACTCCATTGTGACTCCTTTAGAGTAATTAATATTGAGCGCCTTCTGACATTTAGGGCTAGATTATGAGTGGAGTGATAGTTTTTGTAATTAAGTAGAAGTAAGCTTTTTGCGTGCGAAGGGTAGCGCACGGATAACAAATTGAAAGCAAAAAGTTTTTTTCATGAGCGATATTTACATTACATACATAGTTAAACACTTTATTAAATATGAATATTGCATAAATGTTTTTTCATGTTTTCAACTATATGTTTTCATATGTATTTATGTGTTTATGTGTGTGTATATATGTCTGTAAATACATATAAATACATACATACAGTACTGAGAAAAAGTCTTAGGCCACCACCAGTTTTGTTGTTTTAGCAAAGTTTTAATGACCATCCATTTTTTTCAGTCTCTTTATTAGGATACAAACAAAAAATACAGGTAAAATGTACACAAAATAAAAACAAAACACAATTTTCATAAAAAAACGGCTTCTTCAGGCAAAAGTCAGTATTTAGTGTGACCTCCCTTGGCACTAAGCACATCTTGAACTCTTTTGGGGAGACTGCCCTGAAGTTTTCTGAAGCAATCTTCTGGTATATTATACCAGGCTTCTTTCAGCACTTCCCAGAGTTCTTCTTTAGATTTAGGTTGTCTTTCATTTCGTTCTCTGTCCAGGTGATCCCATTCTGCCTCTATAATATTCAGTTCTGGACTCTGTGGTAGCCAGTCCATTACTGTCAGTGTTTTATTAGCTGGTTTTCTCTCCAATTTTGATTTCAATGCATTAGCATGTGTGCTTAGTATTGTTATCATGCTAAAAAATAAAACCATTCCCAATTAGGAGCTTTCCAAAAGGAATGGCATGATGAATTAAAACCTGTCAGAACATTTCAACATTCATGATCCCATCAATTCGGACAATATCGTCAACACCACTGGCAGAAATGCAGCCTAATACCAGGACAGGCCCTCCACCATGATTCACTAAACACCGCAAGCACTCATTCTTCCATCTCTCTCTAACTCTTCTTCTCACATATTGTTGACGATTGGACCAAAAAATTTAAAACTTAGATGCATCACTCCATAATACTCTTTTCCACTGATCTTCATTCTAATCTTTGTGAGCTTTAGCATGTCTTAGCCTTTTAACCCTGTTCCTCTTCTGAAAAAGTGGCTTCTTGGCTGCTACCCTTTCACAAACACCATTCCTGATCAAGCTTCTTCAGACTGTAGAAGGGTCAACTTGGCATCCCCATGAAGCTACCAGATGCTGAGCCAGAAAGTTTTCTTGGCCTTCCAGTCATTTTTTTTTGTCCTTGACCTCTCCTGATTCTTCAAATTTCATTATAAAAGATTGAATACCACATCTTGAGTATCCAATTTGTTTGCTGATTTCTCTTTGAGATGGACCTTGCTGATGCAAAAGTATGATTTTATGTTTGTCAAATTCTGTGATATTTGGCATTTTGAATGGAATAATGTTATTGAAAGTTGGTCTTATTAGCAAGCTTCCAATGAATTAAACTCATACCACATGTTTATGTAATGCTCAAGCATGTCTTGCACAAACCTGGTGTAATAGACCTTTTTCACAGCAGTCATTTTGACATGAAATAGTAGGACAAATACAGGTGTTAGCAATGACATTAATTAGGGTTTCATTACGTTTAGGTTTACGAGAGCCAGGTTACTGCTATTGCTAAAGTGTAAGGGGAGGTCACACTTCAGCCTATAGAAGCTGGGTTTTAAAAAAAAAATCTGTTTTTTAATACTGCATAAAAATATCCTGTATTTTCTGGTTCCAAAAAGGAGACTGAGAAATAATTATATCTGGTCATTAGACCATTGCTAAAACAAAAAATCGAATGGTGGCCTAAGACTTTTGCACAGTACTGTATGTACACACATATATACATACATATACTTGTTTAGACATGTATATGTATATATCTCTATCTATATGTTAAAGCCCTTTGCATGCCTAAGACCTCATATCTTTGAACTCATAACTTTTTTATGCAATTTTTTTAAAATAATGTTATTAGTTTTACGAGTATAACTATACTTTTTTTTTTTTTAAACAAGCTTTATTGATGTAAAAATATAATCATACAGTAAGATCATTCCAACGACAATAGTGGTACAGGTATAGAATAAAATAAAGTTGTGGGAGTGCAAGGATATCAGTGGCCACAATGTCTTTGTAAGAGAACTAGTTTCAGTAAGCTTGTAAGTTTTTTTTTTTTTCAAGGATAATAAATAAAAAAAAAAATAATAAAAAAAACATATATTAAAAAAAATAAAAAAAATACAAATTAACAAAATCAAAAACAGCATAACTTTGTTACGTATCTAGAACAGCTTTAGTACAAATTTACAATATATAATACAAATTCAGAGCAATGTAAGAACGACATTTAACTTATTACATGTTGTTTAATGAGGTGCATTTGTGATGATGTTATCAAGAGGTGTAGAAGGTATGGCAGCTGCATAAATGTATGTTTCCCAGTAAAGAGACATTGCACAGTAAGGGGGGTAGTTATCAAGCCGTCAACCTCAAATACGCTGGAATTCCGCAGCGTATTTGTGGCGAGGCTGATTCGCCTTAGTTATCAAAGGCTCGAGACCGGCAAAAGTAGAATTTTGTGACGTAAGCTTCGATCCGCCGGACTCAGTCCGACACAGATCGATTCTTACGTCACTCCAGATGTTCCGCACACAAGTGCGGCACATTCTCACTACTTTTGCTAGCTATCAAAAAACTAGCAGGTACGCTCGGCACTTTTACGGCCCAGCGTACCTGGTTTTCAATCCGCCACCCCTGGAGGCGGCGGATCCCATAGGAATCAATGGGAGTCTGACCATAGCGAAAGTACAAGTTCGCTGCTGACAGACATCCCATTGATTTCTATGGGAGCTGTCTACACCTAACACCCTAACATGTACCCCGAGTCTAAACACCACTAATCTGACCCCCCCTACACCGCCGCAACTAAATAAAGTTATTACCCCCTAAACCGCCGCTCCCGGAGCCCACCGCAAGCTACTCTATACATATTAACCCCTAAACCGCCGCTCCCGGAGCCCACCGCAACTATAATAAATGTATTAACCCCTAAACCGCCGCTCCCTGAACCCGCCGCAACCTATATTAAATGTATTAACCCCTAATCTGCCCCCCCTACACCGTCGCCACCTATAATAAATTTATTAACCCCTATCCTGCCCCCCACTACGCCGCCGCCACTGTAATAAAATTATTAACCCCTAAACCTAAGTCTAACCCTAACCCTAACGCCCCCTAACTTAAATATTAATTAAATACATCTAAATAAATTAACTCTTATTAACTAAATGAATCCTATTTAAAACTAAATACTTACCTTTAAAATAAACCCTAATATAGCTACAATATAAATAATAATTATATTCTAGCTATCTTAGGATTTATTTTTATTTTACAGGTACCTTTCAATTTATTTTAACCATGTACAATAGCTATTAAATAGTTATTAACTATTTAATAGCTTACCTAGCTAAAATAAACTGAAATTTACCTGTAAAATAAATCCTAACCTAAGTTATAATTACACCTAACACTACACTATACTTTAATAAATTATTCCTATTTAAAAATAAATACTTACCTGTAAAATAAACCCTAAGATAGCTACAATGTAATTAATACTTATATTATAGCTATCTTAGGATTTATATTTAGTTTACAGGTAACTTTGTATTTATTTTAGCTAGTTAGAATAGTTATTAAATAGTTATTAACTATTTAATAACTACCTAGCTAAAAGAAATAAAAAATTACCTGTAAAATAAATCCTAACTTAAGTTACAATTAAACCTAATACTACACTATCATTAAATTAATTAAATAAACTACCTACAAATAACTACAATGAAATACAATTACATAAACTAACTAAAGTACAAAAAATAAAAAAAGCTAAGTTACAAAAAATAAAAAATTAAGTTACAAACATGTTAAAAATATTACAACAATTTTAAGCTACTTACACCTAATCTAAGCCCCCTAATAAAATAACAAACCCCCCCAAAATAAAAAAAATCCCTACCCTATTCTAAATTACATAAATTTCAAAGCTCTTTTACCTTACCAGCCCTTAAAAGGGCCATTTGTGGGGGCATGCCCCAAAAAGTTCAGCTCTTTTGCCTGTAAAAGAAAAATACAACCCCCCCCCAACATTAAAACCCACCACCCACATACCCCTAATCTAACCCAAACCCCCCTTACAAAAACCTAACACTAATCCCCTGAAGATCATCCTACCTTGAGTCGTCTTCACTCAGCCGAGCCACCGATGGAACTGAAGAGGACATCCGGAGCGGAAGAAGTTAATCCTCCAAGCGGCGCTGAAGAAATCTTCCATCCGATGAAGTCATCATCCAGGCGGCGCTGAAGAAGTCTTCGATCCGGCCGATGTCATCTTCAAAGAGGCGCTGAAGAGGTCTTCTATCCGGGCGAAGTCATCTTCCAAGCCGGGTCTTGAATCTTCCTTCCGCCGACGCGGAACCACCTTCTTCACCGACGGACTACGACGAATGACGGCTCCTTTAAGGGACGTCATCCAAGATGGCGTCCCCTCAATTCCGATTGGCTGATAGGATTCTATCAGCCAATCGGAATTAAGGTAGGAAAAATCTGATTGGCTGATGGAATCAGCCAATCAGATAGAGCTCGCATTCTATTGGCTGTTCCGATCAGCCAATAGAATGCGAGCTCAATCTGATTGGCTGATTGGATCAGCCAATCGGATTGAACTTGAATCTGATTGGCTGATACCATCAGCCAATCAGATTTTCCTACCTTAATTCCGATTGGCTGATAGAATCCTATCAGCCAATCGGAATTGAGGGGACGCCATCTTGGATGACGTCCCTTAAAGGAGCCGTCATTCGTCGTAGTCCGTCGGTGAAGAAGGTGGTTCCGCGTCGGCGGAAGGAAGATTCAAGACCCGGCTTGGAAGATGACTTCGCCCGGATAGAAGACCTCTTCAGCGCCTCTTTGAAGATGACATCGGCCGGATCGAAGACTTCTTCAGCGCCGCCTGGATGATGACTTCATCGGATGGAAGATTTCTTCAGCGCCGCTTGGAGGATTAACTTCTTCCGCTCCGGATGTCCTCTTCAGTTCCATCGGTGGCTCGGCTGAGTGAAGACGACTCAAGGTAGGATGATCTTCAGGGGATTAGTGTTAGGTTTTTGTCCGGGGGGTTTGGGTTAGATTAGGGGTATGTGGGTGGTGGGTTTTAATGTTGGGGGGGGGTTGTATTTTTCTTTTACAGGCAAAAGAGCTGAACTTTTTGGGGCATGCCCCCACAAATGGCCCTTTTAAGGGCTGGTAAGGTAAAAGAGCTTTGAAATTTATGTAATTTAGAATAGGGTAGGGATTTTTTTTATTTTGGGGGGCTTTGTTATTTTATTAGGGGGCTTAGATTAGGTGTAAGTAGCTTAAAATTGTTGTAATATTTTTAACATGTTTGTAACTTAATTTTTTATTTTTTGTAACTTAGCGTTTTTTATTTTTTGTACTTTAGTTAGTTTATGTAATTGTATTTCATTGTAGTTATTTGTAGGTAGTTTATTTAGTTAATTTAATGATAGTGTAGTATTAGGTTTAATTGTAACTTAGGTTAGGATTTATTTTACAGGTAATTTTGTATTTCTTTTAGCTAGGTAGTTATTAAATAGTTAATAACTATTTAATAACTATTCTAACTAGCTAAAATAAATACAAAGTTACCTGTAAAATAAATATAAATCCTAAGATAGCTAGAATATAATTATTATTTATATTGTAGCTATCTTAGGGTTTATTTTACAGGTAAGTATTTAGTTTTAAATAGGAATAATGTATTAAAGTATAGTGTAGTGTTAGGTGTAATTGTAACTTAGGTTAGTTTTTATTTTACAGGTTAATTTCAGTTTATTTTAGCTAGGTAAGCTATTAAATAGTTAATAACTATTTAATAGCTATTGTACATGGTTAAAATCAATTGAAAGGTACCTGTAAAATAAATATAAATCCTAAGATAGCTAGAATATAATTATTATTTATATTGTAGCTATATTAGGGTTTATTTTATAAGTAAGTATTTAGTTTTAAATAGGATTCATTTAGTTAATAAGAGTTAATTTATTTAGATGTATTTAATTAATATTTAAGTTAGGGGGGCGTTATGGTTAGGGTTAGACTTAGATTTAGGGGTTAATCATTTTATTACAGTGGCGGCGGCGTAGTGGGGGGCAGGATAGGGGTTAATAAATTTATTATAGGTTGCGGCGGGTTCATGGAGTGGCGGTTTAGGGGTTAAACTATTTATTTAGTTGCGGAGAGGTGCGGGATCAGCAGGATAGGGGTTAATAATTTTATAATAGAGGGCGACGGTATAGGGGGGGGCAGGATAGGGGTTACTAGGTATAATGTAGGTGGCAGCGGTGTCCTGGAGCGGCGGTTTAGGGGTTAATACATTTATAAGACTTGCGGCGGGGTCTAGGAGCGGCGGTTTAGGGGTTAATACATTTATAAGACTTGCGGCGGGGTCTAGGAGCGGCGGTTTAGGGGTTAGTAACTTTATTTAGTTGCGGGGGCCTCCGGGGGCGCCGGTATAGGGGGTAGAACAGTGCAGTTTAGTGTGAGTGCTTAGTGACAGGCTAGCAATAAAGCTGGGAAAAAGCCGAAGGGCAGCGAGATCGGATGAGTGATAACTGTCACAGTCCGCTGCTCATCGCCCCGCGGCTTTTTGACAGCTTTATTTGATAACTTAGGCGAACGTATTCAAGGTCCGCGGCGGCGAAGGTAGGCGAGCTTAGGCGGACGTATTGGGCCGGCGAAGCCAGAAAAGTAGACGGCTTGATAACTACCCCCCTAAAAGTCTAATCTATTAGTTTTAAGATTGTGATATTTCTCCAATGATAGGAAGAGCGTAACATTTTGCCTCCAGTCCTTCTTCGATGGAATCCTTTGTTGATAACTATACTTTTAAATATAATTATATAATTAGAAAAGTAGAATAATACAAATAAGAATACATTATGGTCTGGAAAAGAGACTACAAACCTTTTATGAAAACTATGCCAAAAGTAATAGTATATATGGACTATATGTTAAAAATACTTTCAGAGCCTTCTTTTTATTTAAAGGGACACTGAACCCAAATTTTTTCTTTCATGATTCAGATAGAGCTCCTATTATCAAATTTTCTTCGTTCTCCTGCTATCTTTATTTTAAAAAGAAGGCATCTAAGCTAAGGAGCCAGACAATTGTTGGTTCAGTACACTGGACAGCACTTGTTTATTGGTGGGTGACTTTATCCACCAATCAGCAAGAACAAGCCAGGTTGTTCACCAAAAATGGGCTGGCATCTAAACTTACATTCTTGCTTTGCAAATAAAGACACCAAGAGAATGAAGAAAATTTGATAATAGGAGTAAATTAGAAAGTTGCTTAAAATTGCATGTTCTATCTGAATCACAAAAGAAAAAAAATGGGTTCAGTGTCCCTTTAAAGGGACATTGTACACTAGATTTTTCTTTGCATAAATGTTTAGTAGATTATCCATTTATATAAACCATCTGGAGGTGTTTTTGTAAAAATGTATAGTTTTGCTTATTTTTAAATAACATTGTGCTGATTTTCAGACTAACCAAGCCCAAAAGTTTTAAATGTAGACTGATGTCTACAGACTCCAGCTTGCTCCTGTTTGTATAAAGGGTCTTTTCATATGCAGTGGAGAGAGTAGTGTCTGCTGTTCCTGCTTTCCCAGCCCATTTCACTGGGTGTTCCAGCCTAACCTCATCAGCAGTGCTAACTTAGGAGCTTCTAAGGACGTTTATAAAAGGTTTTATACTGGATTTTCATATCTATTTCATTGCATATTCTTCTTTATAGTATTGTCTATTACATGCAGACATATGACAATTGGTGTATACTGTCCCTTTAAGCCTGGAATATAATGAGTTAATACATTACAGATCAGCCACATCAGGATAACATGACTTTGAATGAGTAGATTCTCTTTAATTTAAGTGGTCCGATGGGTGTATAGTTTTATTTTTAAAGAGACATAAAATCCACATTTTTCTATCATGGTTCAGATAGAGAATGTACTTCTAAACTTTCCAATTTACTTCTACTATCTAATTTGTTTTGTTCTCTTAGTATCCCTTGTTGAAAAGGTTCAGTAGCTGTTAATTGGTGGCTGCATAGGTATACCTCATGTTATTGACTGACCCGATGTTCAGCTAGCTCCGAGTAGTGCATTGCTGCTTCTTCAACAAAGGATACCAATTGAATAAATGCAAATTAGATAATAGAAGTAAATTGGAATGTTTTTAAAATTTTATTCTCTATCTGAATCATGAAAGCAATATTTTGAGTTTCATATTCCTTTAACTGATGCAGAAGCACAGTTTGGGAGCCCTCTCACATTTATTAAATAAGGTAAAAGGTTAGAAATCTGGCATTTACACCCTGACCACATGATGACTTGTAAAGCTAGTTAACCCTGCGTTGAAAGAGGCGATTTTCCTCTTTAAAGCAAGGGGTCCTATTTGTTAAGGGCTCTTTCACTGTCCATGATCATCTCTAAATAAAAACCCACCCCTATTGAGACTCGTGCTCTCTTGCCTATGACAATGTTGTTTCTGTTATTGGAATACGTAATGATGATTTCAATCAATTCTTTACTAAATAGAAGTGAGGATTATCTTACTTAATCATCTACCAACATGAGTTATGTGACTTGGTGACATTATTAAATACCATTGGCTATGTGACAAAGAAAGCCTTTTAATGCATTTCTATTAAGGATTCTTTACTAAATTATTACTAAATAGTTCACCAACAGTACGGTAACAACAATTTGGAATATCATCTAGATAGATTTTGTTTTTATGTGGTTAGATTTGTGAATGTTGTTGAGTACATTGGGCTCCATTTATCATTGCAATTCTCCTACATTTACGCCTATAAATACGCCGGCGTAAATTCTCTCCTATGTATTAAAACAAAATACGACTAAAAAAACTGATTTTCGACCGAAATATCCGACCACTCTATTCTATCTCGCCAAGGCGCACATGTGCGCCGATTGAAGCTTAAAACAGCGCTTTTTCGGTCGTATTTTCATCAAATCGACTAACAGATCGCCAAATTTCATATTTATCACTATTTTGCGCCATGGGAGAACCTAATATTCTCCTACAATTACGCCCTCCAAAGTTCTCCATATCCACTGAGGAGAACATTTCATTTACTTCATTTTTTGTGAGAGAGAAGATGGAATATTTTCTGCTGTTGGCTGCTATTTCTTTGGCAAGGGGCCGTGAAAATCGTCTTGATGATGGTAATATGCCCATACGGAGACGCCAAAGAGTGCCTAGAGTTTTTTTACCCCGGTGTGGACTACAGGCATTGTCTGATAAGGAGATAAAGCAAAGATTTCGTATAAATAGGGAGAGTATTATAAATCTTTACTCTCTGATCCAAAATGACATAGACCCTAGGACAAGAAGAACAAGGGCGATACCTGGACTTTTAAAATTATTAGCAGTTTTGCATTTCTTGTCAACTGGTTCATTTCAGGCAGTCTCTAGTGCTGTGGTGGGCATTAGCCAGCCTTCATTTTGCAGGCATCTAAGAATTGTTTTAAAAGCAGTTTTGAAACATCTGAAGAAGTTTATTTTTGTACCCAGGAATGTGCAAGAATGGCACACAGTTAAGGCATCTTTTTATCAAGTAGCTGGTATGCCTAATGTTCTTGGTGCAATTGATTGCACACACATAGCTTTAAGACCACCAGCTTTAAGGGAGGAGCAATACAGGAATAGAAAAAGCTTCCATTCACTGAATGTTCAGGCTGTTTGTGATGCCAACCTCAAAATTTGGGCTGTGCGTTCAGGATTTCCAGGTTCCTGCCACGATTACCATATCCTCAAACAATCAGCATTATTTACATCGTTTGAACGTGGAGACATGCCCCATGGTTGGCTATTGGGTGAGTTTAACTTCATATTTGTTGTTGTTATTGTTTTTATGTTTAATTTTGGTTTTCAACTTTGAAGGACATAGATTTTTAGTTAGATGTATATACACTTTAGACCTTTTTTTTTTGTGAAAATTAATTTTATGATCTTTTCATTTATGTTATTATTTATTTCATTAATTTCTGTATTTCTAAAAGTGCATATAGATTGTTATTCCAATGTAATAATTCTTTTGATTTTTTTATTTGTAGGTGATAGTGGTTATCCGTGTAGGCCTTGGCTTCTGACACCAGTACCATCGCCCCATACACGTGCAGAGATCAAATTCAACGAGTCACACCGTAGTACAAGAAGTGCTATCGAGAGAACCTTCGGTGTGTTGAAGATGAGATTTCGTGTGTTGGACAGGTCAGGGGGAGACTTGCAATACTCACCAGAGAAGTGCAATGACATTATTTTAGTATGCTGCATGTTACATAATATTGCAATATCTCAAGTTAACGATGATGATTTGTGTCTTGAGGATCAACCAGATGACATCTATGTCCCCCAACAAATATTAAACAGGCACACTACTAGGGCCGGTGTTCAAAATCGTATGGAAATTATTGAGAGATACTTTTCATGTAAGTAATTTTTTTTTTTTTGGGTGTGGGTGGGGCAAAGAATTAGTATTATATTTCTGGATTGCTAATTATCTTTTACCATTGTATTACAGAAACCACGGATAACACAGGAGTTTTTTGAAAATTGGACAATAACAATCATCACTACTGTTATATAATCAGACAGATGAAAAAAAAAAGTTGTGTTTATTTGTTATTAAAATTTTTTTGTTTTTCTTCTTTTAATAAAAATTTTTTGAACGAACAAACAAACCGCCTTAATTCTTTTTTGTATTTTAAATAACATTTTTATTGTAATAACAAAAACTTGAATACTGAAACATGTAACATTTTTTCTAAAATAACTTAAACTGTAACCAAATTCTAGTGTTTAACTTTTCAACATGAAAAAAAATTGGAACATTAAAGTGCAAAAACAAGAAATATTAATAATTAATTATTGAGTCGGAAATCTTCGATTCAAAATTTCTAATTTCTTTTTGGAATAATCCCTCTTAAATTCGGAATCAGCTTTTAAAATTGCATTTCTTTCTTCTTGTAATCTGATCAGTTCTTTAAAAAATGCACTTTGCTCATTCCTGAACCCCAATGCCATGTCTGTGAGGTTTTGGATATCATTTACCCTGCCTGTGACATCTTCTGGGTTTATCAATTGTTCTGGTCTTTCATCTTCTTCAGAGTCATTGACCATGATATTCTGAGGAGTTTCTAGATTTGGTGGTGTTGGTCCCTCTGATGTTTGTCCCTCAACCTGAGTCTCATCCTCATCTTCTGGACATACCGAATCCTCAACCAGAGGTTCCAAATTGATTTCAACCTGATCTTCTGTATGACATGGAAAATATGTATTATTAATAGGTTAAATTCTTAAAAAAAAAAAAAAAATTAACATGACAATTAAATTAGAAGACAACCAACCCTCGAATAATAATATAGAATTGTCCTGCATCGATTGTAGTAAAGCACGAACACCTACAACAACATAAAAATAATATTAGAATATCAACTGCATCGATTTATACAATCAAAATATACATTAGACCACAAGTTATCATCAGTGCTCATCTGGTTTTTAATCATTATTAAAATATATAACAACTATTGTTTGTTTTTTACAAATAACTTACTCTCCCCTTCTTCTCTTTGTACTGTGGATGTGGAGGGTTCTTGGTCTTGTGAGGTGAATTCATTTTCCAAAGGTTGATCCTCTTGTGCATCAATCTCCTCTTCCTGACGTCCCTCATCTTCTTGCTCTAAATAATATAAATATACTTGTATTAAATTTCAATAATTATAGATAAAAACACAATTTCAAATATTTAGATCGATTTCGATAGACAATAGATAGTTATAACACTGACTAGATTAATTTTAATATAGTTCATGTCTCCATTTTCTCCATAATCCTTTTCTGACAAATAAAAATGTAAACTAATCACATTTTTAATATCCAATAGCAGAAATCTACAAAATTAAAGAGATAGTGAGCATATCTACATATACTTTCCATAAAGGAATATCTATTGAATCAAAATAATTACATAATAGATTTCAATAATAAAGATATATAGTTTTTCATTCTCTTTTTTAAATCATGAACAACAAAATTTTGGTGTCGTTTACATTTAACTTACCTCTAAAATCCATAGTGTCTGCTGGGACATCCAGGCCAACCACAACGGCATCACCCATCCGTGCATAAAGCATCTGTTCAAAGTCCGTTAATTCGGCCCTATATCCAGGGCCTCCACCGGTTCCTTTGGCAGATTGCTTTTCCCTGCAAACCTTTTTCTTTATGTTTTTTCTAATATCCGTTACTCTCTTCCGACAAGCCCGCACATCCTTAGGAAAACTTCCTTCAGCTGAAACAGATCTACTGATTTGTGTCCAAATTGTTCTCTTTCTCTGTGGGTTTACAGTTCTTGCTTGGTACCCAATGATTTCATCGTAGTGTTCGATCACAGCTTCGACCAAAATACAATTCTGCCGATGAGTGAACATGATACTTCTCCCGCTTTTGGTCTTTCCAGCTTGGGAAGATGCCATTGTAAAAATGTGATACAATAGAGCGCAAAAAATAACTAAAGTGTTGATACAAACTGAATAAAGTTTTCTTTTATAACGGTTTCCAAAAAAGTATCTAATGTAGTTGATGAAAATGGGCGTATACTGTCTGATGTTCTGGAAAGATATGTCGCAGTTTATTTTTAATATGGAATACCTGGATTTCCATTTTTGTTTTTAATAACAATTTTACATGTAAATAAAGATAATTTTGTTATGAATAACAATATTAAATTTAAATATCATTAAATTGTTATATGTATCTTTAATTTTATTTCACCTTATCAACGGATACATGTAACATTTGTTAATGTTGCCCAAAAAATAGTGCTGTTGTGGCGCAGTTCTAAACAATGTTTCATTGTTATTAAAATGGATAAAAAAAAACATCAAGTTGTATACTAAAATACGATTCTTGATAATATTTTACAAAATATGTATCCAAATTGAGTGCTATTTGTAAAAATAGGTATTAGCTTACAAAATTGCGCATTTAAAAAAAAAAAATTAGTCCCGTCAGTGAGTAGAGATTGAATAATATTTAGAAAATGCCACGATCCAAGAAGTTCTCTATTGGAGAATTATTGATTATTTCTTACACTATGGATAAATATTTTCCAAAAAAAAGGGAAGGGATTTTCACTTTGGACCAGGACACAAGAAACCGAATTCTCTGTGAAATGGTGCGAAGAGTAAGGAGAGTCTCTGGGCAAAAATGAACGAGGAAACAATGTCTGAAAAGATATAACGACTTGTACCGGAGGCAATCGAAAATGCGCACTTTGATAAAGAGTTATCTTAAAAAATGTAAGCAATATAGATATAAATATAGTTTAATTATATAATCTTAAGTATTAAAAATGTATATAGTTTTTAATTGGAATATTTTCAATAAGATAAACAAGTTAAACAATTATAGGATTAAAAGATTACCATTGCCTGCAGATAAGTGTGAATGAAACAAGTTTTTATAGGATTTTCAGACAAATTTTTTGTGTGTTTGGATTTTTAAGAATATATTTTCACAAATTTTTTATTTTATATTTTTTAATAGTCAAAAGAAGAAGAGCTCCAAGGTACCTTCTTCCCATTGATACCAATTCTAGTTCTGAAGGGGAATCAGACCCATTGCCCACAGTTTTTATGGATGAAGATAGGACTCAAGACACAGGTATAAAAAATGTAACTGTAATGTCGAGAAAAAAAAATATTCAAAGACAGGTATTAAAGTAAATTTATCTTTTAACTATTTTTTTTTATAATGCTATAGATAATAGCACTCCAAATAATAATGCAATGGATGAGCAAGGAGAAGAAGATATCGATAACATAGAAGGTAATCTAAAAAAAAATTCTTTGAGATTTCTTTAACATATATATTTTATAAATATAAATTTATTTGTAATAATAATTTTAGGACATGTAGAGCCTACAGAGTCAGAAGAACATTTGGAACAAGATGAAGAACATTTGGAACAAGAGGACGAGGAGGGCCATGAAGAAGATGAGGTTCATCAAGGAACATCAGGTGATTTTTTATTTTTTTTATGTTGATATATCCATTATAAAAACATTATATTTATATATATATATATATATATATATATATATAAATATATATATATATATATATATATAAAACAATTGATATGTATGCATATATATATATATATATATATATATACACATATATATATCAATTTTATTAATGTGTATATATTTTTTGGAAAAACAAATATATATATATATATATATATATATATATATATAAAAAACACAAACACATATTTTTTTTATATATATCAATATATATATATATATATATATATATATATATATATATATATATATATATATATATATATATATATATATAGATAGATCAATATATATAGATAGATAAATAGATAGATAGATAGATAGATAGATAGATATATGTATATAGATCAAAAAAGACAGATGTAAATATAGAAATAAAATTAATTGAAAGATAACATAGATAGAGAGAAAAATATTGTGTAAGATAGATATATTTTAAAATTACATTATCAATACATTGTAATCAAAATTTTGTTTTTTGAAGAAACTCAACAAAATTTAATAAACTTAGAGGTACACGATGAAGACTCTCAGTCACCTCAATATTATAACTGGGGTAAGTGTTATAGCATTTATGAATAAATATATGTTATTGCTGTTGGTAATTCCATTGACAGATATTTTTTTTACTCTCATGTCTATAAATGCTATTCAAAATAATCAAAATATATATATATTTTTTATTTTTTAGTTCCGGATGATGAAAAAATTGTAATAGGCAAAAAAGAGCTCCTTGAAGTCCTGCTTAAAGCTGAAACTGGACTGATAAGCAGTTACTCAGCAGTCAGGAAAATGAGGCTGAAATATGAAAACATGTAACTTTTTCATTTATGTGTTATTAAAAAATTTATGAATGTGCTGGCAACATTTTTTTTATTTTATTTTATATACAGAATAAATGCATATTATTTAACAAATATAAACAATTGTCGTTATTGTGTAATATATATTGAAACATCTTATCAATGAATTGAAACATCTTATCAATGAAAGTGTAAGATTAGGTCAATGTAAGACGTTAATTTGAAAAGAATAATAGTAGTGAAATGTCTGGAGGGGTTGTGTAAAGTAGGTAGAGAAAAACAAATTAGTTGGTAAAGATAAAAGACGTGTTGAAAATCAAAAGGAATAATAGTTAAAGGTCTGCATGGGGTGTCTAAAATAGCTAAACAAAAGACAAAAAAACAAGACTTTGTAAGACATGTGCTAAAATAACGTAGAATAATAGTAAGGTCTGTATGGGGTGTCTAAAGTAGATAAACCAAAAAATAAGGACTTTGTAATATGTGAAACGTGTTAAAATAACGTGGAATAATAGTATGGGCTCCATTTATCATGATAAATGGAGGCCTAAAAGGTCTGTATGGGGTGTGTAATGTAGAGAAACCAAAACACATGACTTTGTAATAAGTAAGACATGTGTTAAAAATAACGTTGAATAGTAGAAAAAGGTCTGCATGCGGTGTGTTAAGTAGATAAACCAAAAAAAATAACTTTGTAATATGTAAGCCATCTGTTAAAAATAACGTGGAATAGTAGTAAAAGGTTGTGGTTTGTAAAAAAAAACACAAAAAGAATAATAATATAGAAATTTGTTCAATTCATATTACAAATATAAATGTTTATATAACCTTAAATTACAACAAATAAAAAGAATGCCTATAATAAAAAAGGAAAATACCAAAAATATGCGCTTTTTTACGATGATGGAATGGTAAATATAGTCGAGATTTATCATTAACACGCCGCATCTCGACTTTGGAAAAAAGCGGTATAATACGACCAGTTTTTTGATAAATATTGGCGCACAAGTGCGCCTCACAGAGGGCGAGCTGCGGAGAACTTCTTGGAGAACTGAAAGTCGGATTTCTCCAAACAATGATAAATGGAGCCCATTGTAGGCTCAAACATGTTTAGATCTGGTATCCTGTTGCACATTGGTCAACAGAGAAAGAAGAATCTATTGAATGGTGGCACTTGTATAGTATAAAGTGAGAAAACACATCAGTAATGTGTAAGTGAGGTGACAGGACAGTTTGATTTAGAAGTACAGTAAAACCTGTGGACTGAACTCTGATGGAGGACTCTACAGTAATTCAAGTAGGTTAGTACATTCTTACAATTTGAAATCTTTTTAATAAAGAGTGGGTGGACAAGGTTTCCAGACAGAGAAGAAATCTGTTCTCTGTCAATACTGCCCGCTGCTCTTATGCAACAAATCTCACAAGAGCAGAGATTGTCAATGACTCCAGTCAAATCAGTCTGGGGTAATTTTAATACAGAGGTGATGGAGAGATTAAGAAGCAGTAGTCTTGAGTAGCTGCAGGCTCACAAGGGTTCTGAAGCTGTGTCTACACATTGCATAGTATGTCCAATTCAGATAGATATAATTTTGTCCTATGAAAAAGCCTTGAGATATTCATGCTAATAAGTATCTTAGGAGGGCCACTAATTCTTTGCAAAGTTGTCCTGCTTTTGTTCTTACTCAGATACTGACATCTCTATCTGCTCCATGTGTTGTCTTAAAATTAGATTCAGTCAGAACATAACGTTTAAACAACTTTCCAATTTACTTACATCATCAAATTTGCTTTGTTCTCTTGATAGCCTTTGTTGAAGAATACACTTAACTAGGCTAATAGGGACTCAGGAGCGTGCACTTATCTTTATAACTCTATGGCAGCAGTATTTGCATCAATGTTTAACATTGCTAAACATAATGTTCCAAAACACTGCTACCATAGAGTGCTAAATACATGGGTACGCTCCAGAGCTCCTATGAGCTTCGCTCTATTTAATATTCAACAAAAGATATCAAGAAAACAAAGCAAATTTGGTAATATATGTGATTGGAAATTTGAATTAAAAGCTCTATCTAAGCCATGAAAGTTTAATGTTGACTTTACTGTTTCTTTTAGGTACTTTGATCTGACATTGCTTTTTCTTCACAAATCTCAAGAGACAGACTTTTATGCTTTGAGGATTTGTAATGCATGTTTCTTGACTGGCCGCTGCCTATTGAATCACTTGATGTACATGGATACAATGCTGGGTACAGATACAACTACTGTACATTTAACGGCTGCATAGGCACTTCTGATGCTTGTGGTAGGACATGGGAATGTTTACTGTAACCCTTATGGTATAATTATGTGGTACATTTATATTTTTCTCTTGCTCTTTGAAGGAATGTATAAACAGATATTGTGCCCTTTCTCAGCAGAGCAGGAATTACATTTTGACTTTTTACTACAGCTGCCAAGTTCACCATCATCAACAACCAATGTTTTTTTTTCTGTCTAAAAAGAGGGGGTGCCTGGAGCATTCAATAAAAACGTTCCACCACACTTGAAGCAAAATATGATGTTTATGATGAAAATGGCCTAGAAAGCAAAAGCATAACTACAGGAGTCTGAGAGTTCTCAGTAAAGTCCAGGCCCACTCCTCTATGGGGGCTATCTGGCACTGCAATCAGTACTGGTCTATATAAAGGCCTGGTGGGGCCCAGCATTAAAGGGACATTAAACACTTTGAGATGGTAATATAAAATGATAAATTGTATATAATAAAACAACTCTGCAATATACTTGCATTATTTATTTTGTCCTCTTTGCCTGTAATTCCATTCTGAAATTGTGAGCTTTTCAGTTCCTGTTAGAAATGGAAGTGCAGAACACTGTTAAATCCAGCACAACCATTGGCTGCACACTCTAGTGACCTATTTATAACTGACCCTAATTGGCCACAGCAGAGAAGGTAACACAAGTTACAACATGGCAGCTCCCAGTGTTTTATAGACACTAAGGCCTAGATTTAGAGTTCGGCGGTAGCCGTGAAAACCAGCGTTAGAGGCTCCTAACGCTGGTTTTAGGCTACCGCCGGTATTTGGAGTCACTCAAAAAAGGGTCTAACGCTCACTTTTCAGCCGCGACTTTTCCATACCGCAGATCCCCTTACGTCAATTGCGTATCCTATCTTTTCAATGGGATCTTCCTAACGCCGGTATTTAGAGTCGTGTCTGAAGTGAGCGTTAGAGCTCTAACGACAAGACTCCAGCCGCAGGAAAAAAGCAGGAGTTAAGAGCTTTCTGGGCTAACGCCGGTTCATAAAGCTCTTAACTACTGTACCCTAAAGTACACTAACACCCATAAACTACCTATGTACCCCTAAACTGAGGTCCCCCCACATCCCCGCAACTCTAAGAATTTTTTTAACCCCTAATCTGCCGACCGCCACCTACGTTATACTTATATACCCCTAATCTGCTGCCCCTAACCCCGCCGACCCCTGTATTATATTTATTAACCCCTAACCTGCCCCCCACAACGTCGCCGCCAGCTACCTACAATAATTAACCCCTAATCTGCCGACCGCAAAGCGCCGCCACCTACGTTATCCTTATGTACCCCTAATCTGCTGCCCCTAACACCGCCGACCCCTATATTATATTTATTAACCCCTAATCTGCCCCCCTCAACGTCGCCGACACCTGCCTACACTTATTAACCCCTAATCTGCCGAGCGGACCTGAGCGCTACTATAATAAAGTTATTAACCCCTAATCCGCCTCACTAACCCTATCATAAATAGTATTAACCCCTAATCTGCCCTCCCTAACATCGCCGACACCTAACTTCAATTATTAACCCCTAATCTGACGACCGGAGCTCATCGCTACTATAATAAATGGATTAACCCCTAAAGCTAAGTCTAACCCTAACACTAACACCCCCCTAACTTAAATATAATTTAAATCTAACGAAATTAATTAACTCTTATTAAATAAATTATTCCTATTTAAAGCTAAATACTTACCTGTAAAATACATCCTAATATAGCTACAATATAAATTATAATTATATTGTAGCTATTTTAGGATTAATATTTATTTTACAGGCAACTTTGTAATTATTTTAACCAGGTACAATAGCTATTAAATAGTTAAGAACTATTTAATAGTTACCTAGTTAAAATAATAACAAAATTACCTGTAAAATAAATCCTAACCTAAGTTATAATTAAACCTAACACTACCCTATCAATAAATTAATTAAATAAAATACCTACAATTACCTACAATTAACCTAACACTACACTATCAATAAATAAATTAAATACAATTGCTACAAATAACTACAATTACATAAACTAACTAAAGTACAAAAAATAAAAAAGAACTAAGTTACAAAAAATTAAAAAATATTTACAAACATAAGAAAAATATTACAACAATTTTAAACTAATTACACCTACTCTAAGCCCCCTAATAAAATAACAAAGACCCCCAAAATAAAAAAAATGCCCTACCCTATTCTAAATTAATAGAGTTAAAAGCTCTTTTACCTTACCAGCCCTGAACAGGCCCTTTGCGGGGCATGCCCCAAGAAAATCAGCTCTTTTGCCTGTAAAAAAAAAACATACAATACCCCCCCCCAACATTACAACCCACCACCCACATACCCCTAATCTAACCCAAACCCCCCTTAAATAAACCTAACACTAAGCCCCTGAAGATCTTCCTACCTTGTCTTCACCATCCAGGTATCACCGATCCGTCCTGGCATCCGGTGCTGAAGAGGTCCAGAAGAGGCTCCAAAGTCTTCCTCCTATCCGGCAAGAAGAGGACATCCGGACCGGCAAACATCTTCTCCAAGCGGCATCTTCGATCTTCTTCCATCCGGTGCGGAGCGGGTCCATCTTGAATCAGCCGACGCGGATCCATCCTCTTCTTCCGGCGTCTCCCGACGAATGACGGTTCCTTTAAGGGACGTCATCCAAGATGGCGTCCCTCGAATTCCGATTGGCTGATAGGATTCTATCAGCCAATCGGAATTAAGGTAGGAATATTCTGATTGGCTGATGGAATCAGCCAATCAGAATCAAGTTCAATCCTATTGGCTGATCCAATCAGCCAATCAGATTGAGCTCGCATTCTATTGGCTGATTGTTCATACAATACTTTTGATATGAAAAAAAGTATATAATATTAAGTGACTGATAAAACAACCAATACTAACATCTATATTTTTGTGGTAACATTCTGACTGAGCTGTTGTTCGTTCCTGGAAGAGCGCTTCTCTCTTTGTATGCAAATTATTATGACCCTGGGGAAGTCTCCCTATGGGTGATGGGGGAAACCAGACGTGGACTCCTTGCCCAGTGTGCTTAGAGGAATGTGGCTGCACCTCACTGACGAGGCCCATAGGAGGCTGAAACGATCGTCTGTGGTTGTCATGTTCCTTGTTCAGAGGAGAATTGCCTGGTATTTCGGGGCTGGACTGACCTTACTTGGCGGGATCAGACTGATATACTTCAGGAAAGTTTTCTTCTGTGAAAAGCACACTGGTCTAAAAGAGGCTGCCTCCGGGTGGTAAATCGCCATAGAACAAGCCACTGAGCTGTTGTTCGTTCCTGGAAGGGCGCTTCTCTCTTTGTATGCAAATTATTATGACCCTGGGGAAGTCTCCCTATGGGTGATGGGGGAAACCAGACGTGGACTCCTTGCCCAGTGTGCTTAGAGGAATGTGGCTGCACCTCACTGACGAGGCCCATAGGAGGCCGAAACGATCGTCTGGGGTTGTCATGTTCCTTGTTCAGAGGAGAATTGCCTGGTATTTCGGGGCTGGACTGACCTTACTTGGCGGGATCAGACTGATATACTTCAGGAAAGTTTTCTTCTGTGAAAAGCACACTGGTCTAAAAGAGGCTGCTTCCGGGTGGTAAATCGCCATAGAACAAGCCACTGAGCTGTTGTTCGTTCCTGGAAGAGCGCTTCTCTCTTTGTATGCAAATTATCATGACCCTGGGGAAGTCTCCCTATGGGTGATGGGGGAAACCAGACGTGGACTCCTTGCCCAGTGTGCTTAGAGGAATGTGGCTGCACCTCACTGACGAGGCCCATAGGAGGCCGAAACGATCGTCTGGGGTTGTCATGTTCCTTGTTCAGAGGAGAATTGCCTGGTATTTCGGGGCTGGACTGACCTTACTTGGCGGGATCAGACTGATATACTTCAGGAAAGTTTTCTTCTGTGAAAAGCACACTGGTCTAAAAGAGGCTGCCTCCGGGTGGTAAATCGCCATAGAACAAGCCACTGAGCTGTTGTTCGTTCCTGGAAGAGCGCTTCTCTCTTTGTATGCAAATTATTATGACCCTGGGGAAGTCTCCCTATGGGTGATGGGGGAAACCAGACGTGGACTCCTTGCCCAGTGTGCTTAGAGGAATGTGGCTGCACATCACTGACGAGGCCCATAGGAGGCCGAAACGATCGTCTGGGGTTGTCATGTTCCTTGTTCAGAGGAGAATTGCCTGGTATTTCGGGGCTGGACTGACCTTACTTGGCGGGATCAGACTGATATACTTCAGGAAAGTTTTCTTCTGTGAAAAGCACACTGGTCTAAAAGAGGCTGCCTCCGGGTGGTAAATCGCCATAGAACAAGCCACTGAGCTGTTGTTCGTTCCTGTATACCTATACCTAGCTATTCCTATAGATATGTAGGTATAGATATATATTTTACATGAAAAGTATCAGAGATATATATATATATATAAATATATATTTTATAATAAAAAGTACATTCTTTTCTATGTGAAGAACACAGGAATGTAAAATATGCGTTTTGCGCATCTAGTTTCGCAATTTATATTTAGTAATCTTAAGGCGTGTTATTGAAATATTATAAATAAAATATTTTTTAAAAATATAATAATTATTAAACATACTGTAAAATATTTTAAATAATCCATAGAATATATCTATGGAGTATGTTTAATAATTTTTAAAAGATGTTATTCGTTTTTTAAAATATTTTATATGTAATATTTCAATAACGCGCCTTATGATTTTCAATGTTTTCATGTGCATTAACCCAACCATGTTAAAATCGAAATCGTATAGGTATAAATATATATTGTACCAAAATACCATCAGATATATTTAGAAATATTTATTTACTAGTGGGAAAGCCTGTCCAGAGGGCAGTCTATTGTGGTGAAGAAACCACCCTGCCATTTTCGGAAGGGCAGTCTCTTTTGCTCTCTCTCTCCCCCTCTCTTTTGCTCTCCCTCTTCCCCCTCTCTTTTGCTCTCCCTCTCCCCCCTCTCTTTTGCTCTTCCTCTTCCCCCTCTCTTTTGCTCTCCCTCTCCCCCCTGCCATTTGCTCTATCTCCCCCCTCTCTTTTGCTCTCTCTCCCCCTCTCTTGTGCTCTCCTTCTCCCCTCTCTTTTGCTCTCCCTCTCCCCTCTCTTTTGCTCTCCCTCTCCCCTCTCTTTGCTCTCTCTCCCCCCTCTCATTTGCTCTCTCTCTCCCCTTTCTTTTGCTCTCTCTCTCCCCCTCTCATTTGCTCTTTCTCCCCCCTCTCTTTTGCTCTCCCTCTCCCCTCTCTTTTGCTCTCTCCCCTCTTTTGCTCTCTCTCCCCTCTCTTTTGCTCTCTCCCCCTTCTATTTTGCTTTCTCTCTCCCCCCTCTGATTTGCTCTCTCTCCCATTTCTTTTGCTCTCTCTCTCTCCCCCTCTCATTTTCTCTTTCTCCCCCCTCTCTTTTGCTCTCCCTCTCCCCTCTCTTTTGCTCTCTTGCTCCCCTCATTTGCTCTCTCTCTCCCCCTCTCATCTGCTCTCTCTCCCCTCTCTTTTGCTTTCTCTCCCCCTCTCTTTTGCTCTCTTTCTCCCCTCTTTTGCTCTCTCCCCTCTTTTGCTCTCTCTTCCCTCTCTTTTGCTCTCTCCCCCTTCTCTTTTGCTCTCTCTCTCCCCTCTCTTTTGCTCTCCCTCTCTCCACCCTCTATTTTGATCTCTCTCTCTCCCCCCTCATTTGCTCTCTCTCTCCCCTTTCTTTTGCTCTCTCTCCCCCCTCTCATTTGCTCTTTCTCCCCCTCTCTTTTGCTCTCCCTCTCTCCTCTCTTTTGCTGTCTCGCTCCCCTCTTTTGCTCTCTCCCCTCTTTTGCTCTCTTCCCTCTTTTGCTCTTTCTCCCCTCTCTTTTGCTCTCTCCCCCTTCTCTTTTGCTCTCTATCCCCCTCTCATTTGCTCTCTCCCCCTTCTCTTTTGCTCTCTCTCCCCTCTCATTTGCTCTTTCTCCCCCCTCTTTTGCTCTCCCTCTCCCCTCTCTTTTGCTCACTCGCTCTCCTCTTTTGCCTCTCTCTCACCTTTTTTGCTCTCTCTCTCCCCCTTTCACTTGCTCTCTCTCTCTCTCTCTCTCTCTCTCTCTCTCTCTCTCTCTCTCTCTCTCTCTCTCTCCCCTCTCATTTGCTCTCTCTCCCCTCTTTTTTGCTTTCTCTCCCCCTCTCTTTTGCTCTCTCCGCTCTTTTGCTCTCTCTCCCCTCTCTTCTGCTCTCTCCCCCTTCACTTTTGCTCTCTCTCTCTCCCCTCTCTTTTGCTCTCCCTCTCTCCCCCCTCTCTTTTGATCTCTCTCTCTCCTCTCTTTTGCTCTCTCTCTCCCCTCTTCTTTTTTTTTTTAAAATTAGGGCCACTGCCTCCCCTTCCCTGCTGAGCCGCCGACCCGCCACCCGCCCATACCTCCCACCGGCACCAGCAGAAGATCGTTACAGACTGTGAAACACACAGTGTCACCGTCTGTAACGATCAGGCATCTGGCCTCATATGGAGGTGGACATGTCATATTTTCATGTCTGGTTAGCGCACATGAAAATATGCAATCAGGTTTGCGTGCGAATAGGGTGTTTGTTTTTATCACTTTTTTTGCTCTAGTGACTTTGGCTTTTTGCGCTCGTCGGGTTATCGTGCGACTGAAAACAGTTTACAGTTATCGCTGTAATCTGGCCCTTTATGTATTGAAAAATACATAATAAAAAGAAAATGCAGTAACAACTTCTATGAATTTCAAATGAAAACTAGTTTTATTTTTTTCTGGCAAATTTCAAAGTTGATTTCTTTCATGTAATTAGTAAGAGTCCATGAGCTAGTGACGTATGGGATATACATTCCTACCAGGAGGGGCAAAGTTTCCCAAACCTTAAAATGCCTATAAATACACTCCTCACCACACCCACAATTCAGTTTTACAAACTTTGCCTCCCATGGAGGTGGTGAAGTAAGTTTGTGCTAGATTCTACGTTGATATGCGCTTCGCAGCAGGCTGAAGCCCGGTTTTCCTCTCAGAGTGCAGTGAATGTCAGAGGGATGTGAAGAGAGTATTGCCTATTTGAATACAATGGTCTTCCTCTAGGGGATATATTTCATAGGTTCTCTGTTATCGGTCGTAGAGATTTCTTCTCCTACCTCCCTTTTCAGATTGACGATATACTCTTATATACCATTACCTCTACTGATTCTCGTTTCAGTACTGGTTTGGCTATCTACTATATGTAGATGGGTGTCTTGGGGTAAGTAAATCTTATTTCTATTTATGACACTCAAAGCTATGGTTGGGCACTTTATATGTAAAGTTCTAAATATATGTTTTAAACTTATATTTGCCATGATTCAGGTTAATCAGTATTCCTTCTTTCAGACTGTCAGTAGTGATGTCGCGAACCTAAAATTTTCGGTTCGCGAATGGCGGACTCGAACTTCCGGTATTGTTCGCGAACGCGCGAACCGCCATTGAATTCAATAGGCAGGCGAACTTTAAAACCTACAAGGACTCTTTCTGGCCACAATAGTGATGGAAAAGTTGTTTCAAGGGTACTAACACCTGGACTGTCGCATGCTGAGGGGGATCCCTGGCAAAACTCCCATGGAAAATTACATAGTTTATGCAGAGTCTGCTTTTAAGCCATAATGGGTCTAAATCAACTAACATTCCCAAAGTGGCTGTCTCAAAACATCCCGGACAGAAGATAGATTGATAGATAGGATAGATAGATATACATAGATTGATAGTTAGATAGAATCGATAGAAGAGAAATAGATAGATTTGTTAGATATATAATTACCCTACTAAATTCTAATAATCAAACATGCGTTCTTGGACCCAACTAGCTTGTGTTAATTAGTACTTTTCTTAGCACTTTAATCCCTGTTCCCCCCCCTATCGGGGGAGTTCTATATGGCCTGCCAGATTACCCTGAAAAATTATAATAATAAGACATGTGGTCTGCTACCTATTTTAACTAGGTTGTGTTTTAAGTACTACCATTCTTAGCACTTTAATCTTTGTAACTCCCCCTATTTGGTGAGGTCTATACGGCCTGGATGATTACCCATACAAAATATAATAATAAGACATCTGCTCTTGGTCTGCGACCCATGGTAACTATGTTGTGTTAATTAGTAATGTCCTTCGTATTTTAATAGCTGTTACTCATACTCACCCTATTGGTGGAGGTCTATATGGCCTGCATGATTACCCTTACAAAATATAACAACCAAACATATGCTCTGGGACCTATGGTAAGTAGGTTGTGTTAAGTAGTACTGTTCTTTGCATTTTCATACCTGTTACAACACCAAATGGTGGCAGGTCTATCTGGCCTTCATGATTAGCTGCACCCAAACCCCAAAAAAAGCTGAGTGGTCTTAGACTAACACCCATGGCTAACACGGGTTGTTTCAATTAGTACTATTCTTAGCACTTTCATCCCTGTTACGGGTGGTCTACATGGCCATCATGATTAGCCAAACAAAATACTACAATCCAACCTTTGCTCAGTCTTCATAGGCCCTTCATTGTCTGTATTTTGATAGTACAGTTCTTATTATTTTTATAGCTGATACAACACCGAATGGTGGCAGCTCTATATGGCCTGCATGATTAGCCGCACCCAATACAAAAATAAATCCAAGCGGTCTTGGATTACCGCCCATGGCTAACTCTGTTGTTTCAAGTAGTACTATTCTTAGCACTTTCATCTCATCATCCCTGTTACTTCCAGGACTCTCGGTGGTGGTGGTCTACATGGCCATCATGATTAGCCTAACTAAATACTACAATCCAACCTTGGCTCAGTCTTCCTAAGGCCCTTCATTGGCTGTATTTTGGTAGTACTGTTCTTATTAGTTTAATAGCTGATACGACACCGAATGGTGGCAGCTCTATATGGCCTGCATGAATAGCCGCACCCAAAGCCAAAAAAAAGCCAAGCGGTTTTGCACTAACAACCATGGCTAACTCTGTTGTTTCAAGTTCTACTATTCTTAGCTCTTTCATCTCATCCCTGTTACTTCCAGGACTCTCGGTGGTGGTGGTCTACATGGCCATCATGATTAGCCTAACCAAATACTACAATCCAACCTTGGCTCAGTCTTCCTAAGGCCCTTCATTGGCTGTATTTTGGTAGTACTGTTCTTATTAGTTTAATAGCTGATAAGACACCAAATGGTGGCAGCTCTATATGGCCTGCATGAATAGCCGCACCCAAAGCCAAAAAAAAGCCAAGCGGTTTTGCACTAACACCCATGGCTAACTCTGTTGTTTCAAGTTTTACTATTCTTAGCTCTTTCATCTCATCCCTGTTACTTCCAGGACTCTCGGTGGTGGTGGTCTACATGGCCATCATGATTAGCCTAACCAAATACTACAATCCAACCTTGGCTCAGTCTTCCTAAGGCCCTTCATTGGATGTATTTTGGTAGTACTGTCATCCTTTTGAATAATAGATTACAGGAAAGGCATTGATTTTAGAATCCCAGAGATCATTTATATGACCCGGGAAATCGAAAAAAACCTTCATTAGATACCCGTTACACTTATTTATCCTCAGGCCTTTTTAATGCGAGGGTCCCGGAGCCTTCAAACGAAACAACAGCATGAAAGAGGAGATATGTCATCCTTTTGAATAATAGATTACAGGAAAGGCATTGATTTTAGAAACCCACAGATCATTATTTGCAACCGTGAAATTAGAAAAAAACATTGATTAGACACCCGTTACACTTATTTATGCTCAGGCCTTTTTAATACGAGGGTCCCGGAGCCTCAACCGAAACAACAGCATGAAAGAGGAGATATGTCATCCTGTGAAAATAAAAGATTACAGGAAAGGCATTGATTTTAGAAACACACAGATCATTATTTGCAACCGTGAAATAGAAAAAAACATTGATTAGACACCCGTTACACTTATTTATCCTCAGGCATTTTAATAAGAGGGTCCCGGAGCCTCAAACGAAACAACAGCATGAAAGAGGAGATATGTCATCCTTTTGAATAATAGATTACAGGAAAGGCATTGATTTTAGAAACCCACAGATCATTATTTGCAACTGTGAAATATAAAAAAACATTGATTAGACACCCGTTACACTTATTTATCCTCAGGCATTTTTAATAAGAGGGTCCCGGAGCCTCAAACGAAACAACAGCATGAAAGAGGAGATATGTCATCCTTTTGAATAATAGATTACAGGAAAGGCATTGATTTTAGAAACCCACAGATCATTATTTGCAACTGTGAAATATAAAAAAACATTGATTAGACACCCATTTTAGAATCCCAGAGATCATTTATATGACCCGGGAAATAAAAAAAAACATTCATTAGATACCCGTTACACTTTTTTATCCTCAGACGAGGGTCCCGGAGCCTCAAACGAAACAACAGCATGAAAGAGGAGATATGTCATCCTTTTGAATAATAGATTACAGGAAAGGCATTGATTTTAGAAACACAGAGATCATTAGTTGCAACCGTGAAATCTCAAAAAACTTGGATTATACACCAAGTACACTTATTTATCCTTAGGCCTTTTTCACAGAGGCTCCAGGACCCTCCACAAAACCAGCAGCATGAAAGAGGACATATGGCATCCTTTAGAAAATTAGATTACAGGAAAGGCATTGATTTTAGAAACACAGAGATCATTAGTTGCAACCGTGAAATCTAAAAAAACATAGATTATACACCCAGTACACTTCTTTATCCTTAGGCCTTTTTATAAGAGTGCCCCGGAGCCTCAACAGAAACAACAGCATGAAAGAGGACATATGGCATCCTTTTGAAAAATAGATTACAGGAAAGGCATTGATTTTAGAAAGACAGAAAAAAATTGTTACAACCGGGAAATCTAAAAAAACATTGAATAGACACCCAGTACACTTCTTTATTCTTCTGCCTTTTTAGCAGAGGCTCCAGGACACTCAACAAAACCAGCAGTAGGAAAGAGGACATATGGCATCCTTTGTGAAAAAAAGATTATAGGAAAGGCATTGATTTTAGAAACCCGGGGATAATTTGTTGCAACCGTGAATTTGAATCAAAAAAATGATTGGATGGACACCCAGTACAATTCTTTCTCCTTAGGCCTTTTTATAAGAGGGTCCAGGACCCTCAAACAAAACACCAGCAGGAAAGAGGACAAATGGCATACTTTTGAACAATAGAGTACAGGAAAGGCATTGATTTTAGAAACCCATAGATATTTTTTTTCAAATGGAAATTTGAATTAAAAAAATGATTTGATGGACACCCAGTACACCTCTTTCTCCTTAGGCATTTTTATAAGAGGGTCCTGGACCAACAAAAAAAACACCAGCAGGAAAGAGGACGTATGGTATCCTTTTGAACAATAGAGTACAGGTACAGCATTGATTTTACAAACCCAGAGATCATTTTGGTCAATTGTTAAATAGAAAAATAAAAATGAGTGGCCAACCAGTACACCTCTTTCTCCTTAGGCCTTTTTATAAGAGGGTCCTGGACCCTCAAAAAAAACACCAGCAGGAAAGAGGACGTATGGCATCCTTTTGAACAATAGAGTACAGGTACAGCATTGATCTTACAAACCCAGAGATCATTTTGGTCAATTGTTAAATAGAAAAATAAAAATGAGTGGCCAACCAGTACACCTATTTCTCCTTAGGCCTTTTTATAAGAGGGTCCTGGACACTCAACAAAAACACCAGCAGGAAAGAGGATGTATGGCATCATTTTGAACAATAGAGTACAGGTACGGCATTGATTTTACAAAACCAGAGATAATTTTGGTCAAATGTGAAATAGAAAAGAAAAATGAGTCTACACCCAGTACACCTCTTTCACCTTAGGCCTTTTTATAAGAGTGTCCAGGACCCTCAAACAAAATACCAGCAGGAAAGAGAACATATGGCATACTTTGGAACAATAGAGTACTGGTACGGCATTGATTTGTGAAACCCACAGATAATTGTTTGTAAAAGTGAAATAGCCCCAAAAACCATGCTTGGACTCTCACTCCAGGTCGTTCTCCTTCAGATTTTTTATAAGAGGGTCCAGCACCCTCAACAGAAACAACTGCAGGAAACACCACCACATATGCCATCCTTTTGCACAAGCGAATACAGGTATGGCATCCATTTTAGAAACCCAAAGATAATTGAGAGGAACCAGGTACATTTTTCTAAAAACTGGATGGGGCACCCATTACTACAGGTCGTTCTCCTTCAGCCTTTTTATATCATGGGCCACGACCCGCAACAGGCACAACAGCATGAAACGCATTTTGCGTTCAATTGAATGGTCCACCGGATATGAGTGGTGTGTTAAGTTGTACAATTCGTAACAGTTTAATCACTAGTGTTATGTGCCTTATTTTTTTTATTTGAGTTTTGTACCCACAGAGCTGCAGCAGAGGCCAGAAAAATTAGGAATGTACAAATGACTGAGAAATTGGGGTATTGTTGTAGCAACTGCTGTAGCAGCGGCCAGAAAAATCGATGTTTGTAAAACATTTATAAAGTTCCCTAAAAGCTTGTGGCTTGAACACTAGTTGTTGGCGGATAAGTCAAGCAAGTCCTCCGTCTTTATAACCAAAAAAAAAAAAGGCCAGCCTGTGTACCAGTTGTAGCCCAAGCCAGCTCATATCATCATCAGTAGTTTTTTATTCAAATGTATCGACCAATGTCAGTCCCTTCGGGATCCAGCCCTCATTCATTTTTATAAAAGTGAGATAGTCAAGGCTTTTTTGACCTAGGCGACTTCTCTTCTCAGTGACAAAACCTCCTGCTGCACTTAAAGTCCTTTCGGACAGGACACTTGAAGCGGGGCAGGCCAGAAGTTCCATTGCAAATTGGGATAGCTCAGGCCACAAGTCCAGCCTGCAACACCCAGTAGTCAAGGGGTCCATCGCTCCTGAGAGTGTTGAGATCCGCAGTTAAAGCTAGGTAGTCTGCTACCTGTCGGTTGAGTCTTTCTCTAAGGCTGGATCCCGAAAGGCTCTGATGGTGCATGGGAGTTAAAAAGGTACGCATGTCCTCCATCAACAAGACGTCAGGAAAGCACCCGGTCCTTGCCGCCGTGGTCGTGGGAGGAGGAGGATTAATTTCATCTCTTCCCCTGTTACATTCCCGTGGTGCTGTGACATCACCCTTATACGCTGTGTAAAGCATAGTTTTTAATTTATTATGAAAATGCTCCATCCTTTCCGACTTGCGGGAATTTGGTAACATTTCAGGCACTTTATGCTTATACCGGGGGTCGAGGAGCGTGGACACCCAGTACAGGTCGTTCTCCTTCAGCTTTTTTATATGAGGGTCCCTCAACAGGCACGACAGCATGAAAGAACCCATTTGAACAAGGTTGGATGCTGAGCTAATCATGTCGCGTTCCTCCTCCTCACTGATCTCACTGATGGTATCTTCTTCCCCCCCAGCCACGTACAACACCACGGGTACCAGAGAGGTGACAACAACGAGCACCCTGGGATGACTGTTGTGCTCGGTCTTCCTCCTCCTCATCCTCCCCAAAGTCACATTCCTCCTCTGACTCCTCTTCCTCACAATCCTCTTCCTGCGTTGCCACAGGTCCAGCAAGCAATGCTGATTCGGCTGTTTGCGGGGGTGATGGACACCACAACTCTCCCGCTTCCTCTTCACGCTCATCTACTGCCTGATCCAGCACTCTTCGCAGGGCACGCTCCAGGAAGAAAACAAATGGTATGATGTCGCTGATGGTGCCTTCAGTGCGACTGACAAGGTTTGTCACCTCCTCAAAAGGACGCATGAGCCTACAGGCATTGCGCATGAGCGTCCAGTAATTTGGCAAAAATATCCCCAGCTCCCCAGAGGCTGTCCTAGCACCCCGGTCATACAAATACTCATTAACAGCTTTTTCTTGTTGGAGCAGGTGGTCAAACATTAGGAGTGTTGAATTCCACCGTGTCGGGCTGTCGCAAATCAAGCGCCTCACTGGCAGGTTGTTTCGACGCTGGATATCGGACAAGTGCGCCATGGCGGTGTAGGAACACCTGAAATGGCCACACACCTTCCTGGCCTGCTTCAGGACATCCTGTAAGCCTGGGTACTTATGGACAAATCATTGTACAATTAGATTACACACATGTGCCATGCACGGCACATGTGTCAACTTGCCCAATTTCAATGCCGCCACCAAATTACTTCCATTGTCAGAAACAACCTTGCCAATCTCCAGTTGGTGCGGAGTCAGCCACTGATCCACCTGTGCGTTCAGGGCGGTCAGGAGTGCTGGTGCGGTGTAACTCTCCGCTTTCAGGCAAGTCAACCCCAAGACGGCGTGACACTGCCGTACCCGGGATGTAGCATAGTACCTGGGGAGCTGGGGGGGGTGCCATAGATGTGGAGCAAGACGCAGAAGTTGAAGAGGACTCAGCCGAGGAAGAGGTTATGGAAGAGGATGGAGGTAGGAGGAGTAGAGGAGGTAGCAGCAGGCCTGCCTGCAAGTCGTGGCGGTGTCACCAACTCTTCTGCAGAGCCACGCATTCCATGCTTGTCAGAAGTCAGCAGGTTTACCCAATGCGCAGTGTAGGTGATATACCTGCCCTGACCATGCTTTGCAGATCAGCTATCCGTGGTCATATGGACCCTTGCCCCAACGCTGTGTGCCAAACATGCCATAACTTCCTTTCTCACAACAGAGTACAGGTTTGGGATTGCCTTTTGTGAAAAGAAATTTCTGCCAGGTACCTTCCACTGCGGTGTCCCAATAGATACAAATTTTTTGAAAGCATCAGACTCCACCAGCTTGTATGGTAAAAGCTGGCGGGCTAAGAGTTCAGACAAGCCAGCTGTCAGACGCCGGGCAAGGGGGTGACTTTGAGAAATTGGCTTCTTACGCTCAAACATGTCCTTGACAGACACCTGACTGTGGGCAGATGACCAGGAACTGCTACGTAAGAGAGACTGAGTGGAGGATGGTTGAGAGGGGGCAAGGAGGACAGCACTGGTTGACGTGGCTGAAGATGCTGGAGCAGGAGGAGGAGGGCGGCTTTCACTTTGTGTGCTGCTTCTACTCATGTGTTCTTCCTATCGGCCTTTGTGATGGGAGACCATGTGCCTTTGCAAAGCAGTTGTACCTAGGTGGCTGTTGGACTTCCCACGACTCAGTTTCTTTTGGCACAGGTTGCAAATGGCATCGCTGTTGTCAGAGGCAGACACACAAAACAAATGCCACACTGCTGAGCTCTGCGATGACGGCATTCTGGTGGTGGCAACAGCATGCGTTGATGGGCATCGGCGTGCTGTCTGGCTGACCCCTGGTGACGATGCATGCTGTCTGACTGTGCCACTAGCTCCTTGAGACGACCTCCCCGTGCTTCCAAATCATCTCCTCCTCCTCCTCCTCCTCCTCTCTGTCTCCCCATCTGAACTTTCCCCCTCTTCTTCTTCTCTTCTAGCAGGCACCCACGTGACATCCACCGACACATCATCATCAACCGCTTCACTTGTATCTGAAACATCAAGAAAGGAAGCAGCAGCGGGTACAACATCATCATCATCATCACACCGTACCTCCATGCCGGTAATGCTGCCTGACTAAGACTGATCACTATTATCTACATCCTCTGTCAATGATGGTTGCGCATCACTTATTTCTTCCAAATGATGTGTCAATAACTCCTGTGACAGATCAAGTGAAGCGGCTGTGGTGCTAGTGTTGGTGGTGGCGACAGGCGGCGGAGTGGCACTGGTCACTTGAGACCTGCCCAAAGCACAGCTGGACTTAGATGGTGCGTCAAAGTTAGGAGGACTAGCAGCGGAAGCTGAAGAAGATTGGGTTTCCTGTGTTAGCCATTCAACTAGGTCCTCCTCAGAAGTTTTTGCGTCCCCCCTGGCACCCGGCGTCTGAACAATGTGCATATTTGTAGGGTCTAAAGGAATCACAGCACCACGACAACGACCACGGAACCTGCGGGGTGGCCTGCCTCTGCCTGTCATTTTTTTTAAATGGACACTAACAATACTATTACACCAATTGAGTGGTGGCACTGTGAAAGTGGGCACAGTATACGCTGTGAGACTGACAACAACAAAAAAGATAGATGCTTTAAAAATCACAAATTGTTAATTTTTTAAAATATTACAACTTACAAGTACTGTGGCAACAAATATGATTGTTTGGCACTATTTGGCAAATGGGCCTGTCTGGCACACACGCTGGGAGAAAGGAAACTGCAATTCAATGGCACTAGGAGACTGAAGAATCACAGTCAAAACAGTTATGATTAACAAAAATTCCAATCCTGTTACAATAAATATGAGTGGTGGCAATAATTGGCTAGTTGGGACTGGCACACAGGCAGGCAGGCAGGAGGAAAATGCAATTCAAGGGCACTAGTAGACTGCAGATTGACAGTCAAAACAGTGATGATTGACAAATTTTGCAATACTGTTAAAAGAAATATGATTGCTGGCACTAATTGGATAGTTGGGCCTGGCACACAGGCTGGCAGGAAGTAGAAAAGTGCAATTCAATGGCACAAGCAAACTGAGGATTAAGATCAACAATCAAGATTTTTTTAATTTTAATTAGTAACTATACTGTGACAACAATTATGATTGGTGTAAATAGTTGGCAAGACTGCCTGGCACAAAAGGATGGCAGGCAGGAGGTAGATGCAATTCAAGGACACTAGGAGACTGATTACTGACAGTCAAAACAGTGATGATTGACAATTTTTGCAATACTGTTAAAAGAAATATGATTGCTGACAACAATTGGCTAGGTGGGCCTGGCTCACAGCAGGCTGCAAGGCAGGAGGAAAGTGCTATTCAATGGCACCAGCAAACTGAGGATTCAAATCACAGCAACTATTACCAAAAATTTTAATTTTTAATTATTAGAATACTGTCACAACAAATATGATTGGTGTAAATATTTTTTAAGTAGGCCTGGCACACAGGCTTGGAAGGCTGTAGAAAAGTGTAATTCTAGGGCACAAGCAAACTGAGGATTAAGATCATCAACAATCAAGATTTTTTTAATTTTAATTAGTAACTATACTGTGACAAAAAATTAGGATTGGTGTAAATAGTTGGAAAAACGACCTGGCACAAAAGGATGGCAGGCAGGAGGTAGATGCAATTCAAGGACACTAGGAGACTGATTACTGACAGTCTAAACAGTGATGATTGACAATTTTTGCAATACTGTTAACAGAAATATGATTGCTGACAACAATTGGCTAGGTGGGCCTGGCTCACAGCAGGCTGCAAGGCAGGAGGAAAGTGCTATTCAATGGCACCAGCAAACTGAGGATTCAAATCACAGCAACTATTACCAAAAATTTTAATTTCTAATTATTAGAATACTGTCACAACAAATATGATTGGTGTAAATATTTTTCATGTAGGCCTGGCACACAGGCTTGGAAGGCTGTAGAAAAGTGCAATTCTAGGGCATGAGCAAACTGAGGATTAAGATCATCAACAATCAAGATTTTTTTAATTTTAATTAGTAACTATACTGTGACAAAAAATTAGGATTGGTGTAAATAGTTGGCAAGACGGCCTGGCACAAAAGGATGGCAAGCAGGAGGTAGATGCAATTCAAGGACACTAGGAGACTGATTACTGACAGTCTAAACAGTGATGATTGACAATTTTTGCAATACTGTTAACAGAAATATGATTGCTGGCAACAATTGGCTAGGTGGGCCTGGCTCACAGCAGGCTGCAAGGCAGGAGGAAAGTGCTATTCAATGGCACCAGCAAACTGAGGATTCAAATCACAGCAACTATTACCAAAAATTTTAATTTTTCATTATTAGAATACTGTCACAACAAATATGATTGGTGTAAATATTTTTTAAGTAGGCCTTATTAGAATACTGTCACAACAAATATGATTGGTGTAAATATTTTTCAAGTAGGCCTGGCACACAGGCTTGGAAGGCTGTAGAAAAGTGCAATTCTAGGGCACGAGCAAACTGAGGATTAAGATTATCAACAATCAAGATTTTTTTAATTTTAATTAGTAACTATACTGTGACAAAAAATTAGGATTGGTGTAAATAGTTGGCAAGATGGCCTGGCACAAAAGGATGGCAGGCAGGAGGTAGATGCAATTCAAGGACACTAGGAGACTGATTACTGACAGTCTAAACAGTGATAATTGACAATTTTTGCAATACTGTTAACAGAAATATGATTGCTGACAACAATTGTCTAGGTGGGCCTGGCTCACAGCAGGCTGCAAGGCAGGAGGAAAGTGCTATTCAATGGCACCAGCAAACTGAGGATTCAAATCACAGCAACTATTACCAAAAATTTTAATTTTTAATTATTAGAATACTGTCACAACAAATATGATTGGTGTAAATATTTTTTAAGTAGGCCTTACGACTTGAATCAGTGCGTTAAAGGTATGTTTACATATAGCCAATGATGTCCAGCTGGATCCCTGGCGGTGTTAACAAGTCTACAGCCATATTTGTTGTTATTATATACCCCATCGGGTTACACAGAATATCACTCATGAAAATGGCGTAGAATATAAGTCCAATAAGCTTCTATCCAGTCCAGGTTCAGTGATCTTAAATTCCTATTACATTATACCTTGAGAAATTTAGAAGAACTGCATAATAACAAAAGAATTTACAAATCTTAACACATTTTCTACTGTGAGGGCCACTATACTCTACTATTCTGGGCGATATCGATTTTCCTTCCAATACATATATATCACATATTATGTACTATCTTTCACACCTTCAATAAAGATCAACTGCCAACCACCTCTAAGCCATAAATATACTGCTCCCATAGAAATAACATATCATGGTACAAAGTCAAATTTCCTATTTTAAGATAATGTAGCCTCTCTAATATTAAGGTGTGCTTCACTAGATCATACCAATTACTAAGTGTAGGTGCATGTGCCTTCTTCCAGGATCTTGCTATGAGCCTTTTTGCTGCGTTTATTAGTATTTGATAAAGGTTTCTCCTAATCCTACATGAGATCTCAGTGTTAGCATTGAACAAGATACCCTCAGGCGACAGTGTCCAATCAATTCCAATAGTTTTGCAAATCTGGTTATGTATTTGTACCCAAAATGTGTGTATTACTCTACATCCCCACCATATGTGGTACATGGTACCTTCCTGCCCACAACCCCTCCAGCATCTGCCACTGGCGTTTTTAAACATATGTTTTAGTTTGCCGGGCGTTAGGTACCACCTAGTGAGGATTTTGGTATTTGTTTCAAGTGCTGTTGATGAGTGTGCTGATTTGGCTGTTGCCTGAAACCATGTATCCCACTGTTTACAAGAAAACCTTCTGCCCATTTCAGCCTCCCATTTAGATATGTAATTCGGTTTGGCCGGAAGACTTGACTTAAGGACGGTCCTATACATTGTGGAGATCACCCCCTTAGGGTGTTGGCGCGATATGCATAAATTTTCAAATATCGTGAGTGGCCTGAGCAAATCTTGCTTGCTTTTGTGCATAGTTAGGAAATGACGTACCTGATGGTATCTCAACCAGGATTGTAAAAAAGTATAACCTTGTGTCAGTAGGGCGTCTCTCTGCGCTAATCTTCCCTTTTCTAATAACAAATATATAGGGATATAATCTAACAGTTTAGATGCTTGATCTACTTTTAATTTCTTCCCTGACCAACCATGCAGGAATTCCTCATTTGGATCAAGTATTGTTAGAGGGGAGTAAATGGATGTTATGTGTTTGTGTTTGTTACGTAATTTTAACCAGTCAGACCAGGTTTCCTTGATAATTGGGTAAGCTTCAATTTTTTCTATAGGTGGTTTTTGAGGAGCCCAACAGATCCCACCTATGTGTGAGACCCCCAGCAGTTGAGATTCTAGATGGACACTTCTCTTATAAGAGTTGCCACCCTGTCTGCACCATTCTACTACCTTATTTGCGGCAATCGCCAATTTATAAAAGTGCAAATTAGGGACCCCCAATCCCCCTTCTTCCCTGTGCCTGTAAAGCGTGTTCTTAGCTAGGCGCGGGGGTTTCCTATCCCAAATATAAGTGTCTATAATCACTTGCAACTTGCTGATGTCTGCTGTCACTCCCGATATGGGCAATGCTTGCATGACATACAGTGCTTTTGGTAATAATGTCATTTTGGCAGCAGCAATTCTGCCCAGCCAGGAAATATGTTTTTTCGGTAGCCAAGAAGATGTCAAATGTTCGAATTCCCCTAGCAATCGGCCATAATTTAGTTTCTGTAGGGAAATAGGGTCCTGTGTCAAGAATATCCCCAAATATTTTAATGCTTGACTCTGAATTTTATAGGGGAACATATGTTTAATTTCTAATACTTCTGAGTCTGCGAGGTTTATCGGATATAATTCCGATTTGTTAATATTTATAAAGAAATTTGACACTGCCCCATATGTCTCCAGTTCATTTTGGATGTGTGGAAGAGAAAGTAATGGTTCAGCTATTGTCAGGAGAATATCGTCAGCGAACATTGCCAACTTATAAGTTTGGTCTTGTATAGTAATACCCTTTATTCCCGATTGTTCACGTAATTTTGTGGCCAATGGTTCTAATGATAGTATAAAAAGGATGGGGGAGAGCGGGCAGCCCTGCCTCATCCCATTCCTGATTTCGAGGTGATCAGACAGAGTCCCATTAACCCGTATCTGGGCCGATGGGGTAGAATATAGGGCAAAAATTTTTGAAATAATTTTTTTGGGGAAGCCGAATTTTTGAAGGGTTGTTAATAAAAAGGTCCAATCTAATCTATCAAATGCTTTTTCAGCATCAGTTGATAGGTAAATTGCAGGAATTTTGAATTTTTTAATGTAGTCCATTAAGTTTAATACTTTTCCAATATTATCTTTGGCCTCTCTCTCTGGGACAAAGCCAACTTGGTCGTGATGTATTAGTTTTGGGAGAACTTTATTTATCCTATTTGCTATGATTTTGGAATATAATTTGATATCTACATTTAACAAGGAGATTGGCCTGAAATTAGCTGGGGTCTCTGGCTTTTTGCCGGGTTTAGGGAGTACCGAGATATGGGCCTGTAGCATTGTATCAGGGAAAACTACAGTTTCAGATATTTGATTGAAAAGGGTAAGTAAATGTGGGATAAGTTGGGTCTTGAAAACTTTGTAATACCTATTACTGAGACCGTCCGGTCCTGGGGCCTTGTCCGGTTTCAGTTCTTTAATAGCTTCTATTATCTCCTTACTGGAAATCTGTGCTTCCAATACCCTGCTTTCATCTTCTGTGAGTTTAGGGAGATTTATACCCTCTAAATATCTTTCGCATTCTGACTGGTGGCTATTTGGCGCTCTGTTGGGAAACAAATTATATAATCTGTGATAGAACTTCCTGAAGGAGTCCCCAATGGATTTTGTGTCCTCAATATTAGTGTTATGTAGTGATTTGAGTGAGTGAATGTAGGAGTTTGTGCGTTGCTGCTTTAATGCTCTAGCTAATAGCTTCCCCGATCTATTTCCCTCACCATAGTATTTTTGTTGTATGTGCAATTGACTTCTCTGTGACTCGAGTTGCAAGTGCTTGTTTAGATTTTCCCTTTTATTTTGTAGAATCCTAGCCAGTTCCTGGTCCCTAGGATGTAGTTTCAATGACATATCAGCCTCAGATACCTCTTGTGCTAATTTAACATATTCTGCAAGGGCTTGTTTGCGTTTATATGATTGTAATTTGATAAATTCGCCTCTGATATAAGCTTTATGTGCTTCCCACACTATCGCGGGGCTAATGTCTGGTGTGCTATTAATAGTAAAATAGCTATCTAGATACTCCGCGAATGATTCTACCACTTTTGAGTCAGCTAACAGTACATTGTCAAGACGCCATGTAAAAGGCTTGATGGGGGCAGAAGGCCATGCCATCTCACATTCCACTAAAGAGTGGTCTGACCATACTGTATGTTTGATATTTACATAATTAACTAATGAAAGCACAAGATGATCTACTAGAATGTAGTCTAGTCTTGAGTAACTTTTTTGTGGGTTTGAAAAGAAGGTGTAATCTCTAGTTTGCGGATGGGTGTAGCGCCATGTATCATGTAGTGTCAAAGCTCTAATGTCTTTCCATATAGAATGAAGCATTTTTTGGTTCTGTCGAACAGTGGGGTTAGAGCTGTCTAGGTCAGGTTCGAGAGGGCTATTAAGATCTCCAGCGACAATTAAGGGGCCTTTGGCTAGGTCTGTAATCCTATCTGAGATTTGTGAAACAAAACGGTCCTGCCTCACATTGGGAGCGTATAAATTGACAATAGTCACAGGTCTACCAAACATCAGGCCCATAATTCCCAAGAATCTCCCCTCCTTATCCTTATCTATTTTTTGGAGTTTAAATGGAATTGATTTGTGCACCAAAATGCTAACCCCGTTAATTTTTTTGGTGGAGTTCGTACTGTGGAAATGTTGCGGGTATTGAGTTGAAAGAAACCTAGGTATCTTACCCGTCTTAAAATGCGTTTCCTGCAGTAAGAGGATTTTCCCTCCTCTCCTATACAGGTCTCTGATAGCCATATTCTGCTTATTAGGGCAATTGAAACCTTTTACATTTTGAGTGATTATATGTATAGTGGGTGTGTTAGTTTCTGTCATCCAGAGTGTTGAAGCTATGTTTTGATAGTCCTAAGCTATATGGCAATGTTATAAATGATTTACAGTGATATTTAGCCCAGAATACATGTCTGAAATTGAAATGGCCCTCACGGCAGTAGCTAAAAAAATAAACAAAATAAAATTCAAACAAGATAAGTAGTGCACAACTGGTGCAAATGAAAAGAGCTATAACTAGCATTCTTTTAAGGGGAGAATACAAAACCCCTATTGGGCATGAAATAGATATTACCTCAAGCTTGCACAGTGGTGCACCCTGAGTGTTGCTTAGTGTGTGTGCCTGGAAACTTTTAGACATAAGATATGTTACATCTCGATTTGCAGACTAAACAATTTAGACATCCATACATTACATTCAAAGAAACATGTGAGCCCTACCATTACAGTATTCAAATATTTACATTACAATGTAGGTTCAAAGGCAATAATCATACCTTATTTACGCGGCATGTCTCACCTCTCTTCGTCTACAAGGACTCTTGTCCGTCAATCAGTGTGGCTGTACCCCACCAAAATTCCTTCTGTGAGATCATCTTGCCCCACCCCTCCTTTAATTCACAGAGTGGGCCAGTGCAGACGACCCCCAGATCACAAATACTGCTGCATCAGCTGCAACCCTCACCCCATAGACTTAATTAAATTCAGTCCCACAACAGAAAGAAAGAAAGTTCACTTTCCTGAAGTTGCAGCAGAGTCCATTTTTTGAATGTCTTTATTGACCAACTTTGCAGGGACTCTCTTCCACTCCGTTCTCTGTGGTAGAGGTGGGGCAGTATAGAGTCTCTCCCCTCTTCCTTCACGGATCTCATCTTGCTGAGGCATGGTGGTGATTTCCAGGTCCTTACAGACCTTCTGTATATCCTCTGTTGTATTGCATATTAATCTTCTTCCCTTCCATGGGATTTGCAGATTGAAAGGGTGGCCCCATCTGTATGGGATATTACGTTGTCTCAGTGTGGTGGTAAAGAATCTAAATTCACGTCTCTTCTGCAATGTTCTTGGAGTCAAATCTTCAAATAATTGAATGGAGTCAGCCCTGAACTTAAGAGGAAATTTCTGTCGTGCTTTTTTCATTATCTCTTCTTTGATTTGATAACTAGTAATCTTGACAATAACATCTCTTGGGGGCTGGTCACCCAGAGGTTTTGCTCGCAAAGCCCGGTGGAACCTATCCAGTGCTATAGTGGCTTCTGGGTCTACTCCCAAGACAAGAGTAAACAAACCTTGTAGGTAGTCTTCCAGATCTGGTGATAGGATGGTCTCTGGGATTCCTCTGATTCGAATATTACTGCGATGACTGCGGTTTTCCAGGTCATCTAGCTTGTTCTCCATTTGTAAAAGTTGCTCATCTTGAGAGGCCACCTTAGACCTGAGAAAGAGTATGTTGGAATCGGTGAGGGCATTGTTGTCTTCTAATTTTTCTACTCTCTGGCCCATATCTGAAAGCTCCTTTTTAATCTCGGAGATTTCCTCCCTGATGCATTGTTTAACTTGGCCAATTAGGTTGGAAAAGTCCTTTTTTGAGGGTAGGGAATTCAGCAGGGCTCTAGGAACTGAAATGGCATGTTCTGAACTCTCTCCCTCAGATTCAGATGAGGCAGAGGAAGCATCCCCTCTGGTATCGCTTGTAGCTGTTAGCACTTTCCCAGGTGTATCTATGTGCTTGAAAAAATGATTTACTGAAGGATTTGTTGTTGTCTGTTTTTTAGCGCCTTTGTCCGGCTTGCCTCCCTTTTTGGGAGACATTTTAACTCCTGTGTAAAAGAGAGATCGGTACTTGATATCTTGATAGAAAGGATAAAATACAGTATCAATTAACTGCTGGCAGATTGATTAAGCTAGGTCTGCCACTCTTGTAGCTAATGTCAGTGTCTCTTGTCCTCTGCAAAACATGCATTTATCACCAGCTGTGAGTCTGGGGCCAGAGTGTATTGTTTGTTACCCTTCCTTCCTTCTTAGGCTAACCGCATGTGTCCAGGAATGCGCAACATGCGTCAGTGGGATATATTTTTTATTAAATGGTCGGCATAATTCACACTAACCAATGCCAAGCATATCTCTTGCTTTGTTGTTATATTTACTGCTGTCCCCTTATAGCAGGCTCAATGTTCATTATTGTATGTGGCCATATGCTCCTGTTCACTGTGGCTAATGGCGGCCATCTATTAAATTTAGTGCTTCCCGTCCCGGGGCCTCACACGAGTATAGCATGCCCACAGAAAGGCACCCACCTCAGACGACAGATACCCGCTTACCACTGTGATCACTTTCCCAAGTTTTTTTTTACGCAGTCTGTCTAGCAGGTTTCTCCTCTGTCCGCGATCAGCGGTAAGCAGCGTCTCCTTCATACGACACTTGGATGCGTTACAGGCCGCAGGCCGCGGTGTAATAAAATGCCGTCTCCTTACTGTTGTGTTGTATGTCCGGGCAGGTGTCAATCCGGGTTGATAAATAGGGCTTAATAAGACTTCTTAGCAGTTCAGTTTAGCCAGGCACACTCACATTTAAATTGATTTAGCCCTTAAGGGAGACTAGAGCTCACAAACGTGCAGCCATCTCCTGTGAGTGCTGGCTCCGCCCCCCAACAATCAAGATTTTTTTAATTGTAATTAGTAACTATACTGTGACAAAAAATTAGGATTGGTGTAAATAGTTGGCAAGACGGCCTGGCACAAAAGGATGGCAGGCAGGAGGTAGATGCAATTCAAGGACACTAGGAGACTGATTACTGACAGTCTAAACAGTGATGATTGACAATTTTTGCAATACTGTGAACAGAAATATGATTGCTGACAACAATTGTCTAGGTGGGCCTGGCTCACAGCAGGCTGCAAGGCAGGAGGAAAGTGCTATTCAATGGCACCAGCAAACTGAGGATTCAAATCACAGCAACTATTACCAAAAATTTTAATTTTTAATTATTAGAATACTGTCACAACAAATATGATTCGTGTAAATATTTTTTAAGTAGGCCTGGCACACAGGCTTGGAAGGCTGTAGAAAAGTGCAATTCAAAGGCACGAGCAAACTGAGGATTAAGATCAACACTAAAAAAATTTTTTATTTAAATTAATAACTATACTGTCTGTGACAACAATTATGATTGGTGTAAATAGTTGGCTAGACGGCCTGGCACAAAAGGCTGGCAGTGGCAGGCAGGAGGTAAATGTAATTCAATGGCACTAGGAGACTGAATATTTGCAGTCCAAAAAAATTATGATTTTTTTTTTTTAATTACTGTTACAAGAATTGTGATTGGTGCCACTAATTGGCTACTTGGCCCTGGCAGACAGGCTGGCAGATATGAGTCGTGGATGGTAGGTAGGGCAGCAATTTAACACAGTATGCTGTGTAAGTGACAAAAACACAGGACTGATAGAAAATTAAGTTACATTACACTAGCAAAATATTTTAAAATTTTAGATTTTAATATTAAAATTATGTTAAGAAGTGCAATGCACATATGACTCTATGAGTGGTCGCACTGGCTGGCTGCTACGTAGGGCAGCAATTATAACAACAGTATGCTGTGTAAGTCAGATAGACAGTTAGACACAGGCCTGATAGAAAATACAATTAGATTACACTAGCATAATGATTTAAAGACTTTTTTTTGGAAATTTTAAGAAAAAGGTTAAGCACATACATATGAGTCGTGGCTGATAGCCTTGGAAGGGCAGCTATTAAAAACAGTAGGCTCTGTAAGTCGGATACACACACGCCTGATAGAAAATACTATTAGATTACACTAGAAAAATGAACTGGAAAAAACCTCTGAAGATAGACTAGGGAGGGCAGCAAGTAAACACAGTAGGATCTCTATGTCAGCAAAACACACAGGCCGGATAGAAAATTATATTAGATTACATTAGCAAACAAATTTAAACTTTTTTTTATATATATTAAAATTAAGGTGAAGGAGAATAGATATGAGTGCTGGGTGGCTGCCTGGCACAGACCAATTAACCAAAAGACTGAAAAAAAAAGAGGTATATTAATGCTGAGTGAGCCTGACAGACACAGGCATGATAGTAAATGTAATTAGATTACACTAGCAAAATATTTTTATTTATTTATTTTTTTTAATTTAAAATAATGTTATAAACGGATATTAACACTGGTGGCTGCTGGCTGGCACAGAGCAATGAACCAGAGTATATGCTGTGTGACACTGGTCTGATAGAAAATGAAAAAAAATTACACTAGAAAAATAATTATATTTTTGGGTTAGTTAAATTTAAACTAATGTTGTTAGGGAGATATCAGTGGTGGCAGTAGTCACAGCATATGCTGTGAGCCTTAAACACACAGCTGAAAGCCAGGCAAATGCTAATAAAAAAAAAACGGAAAAAAAAAAAACGGCACTAAATATAGCCCTAAAAAGGGCTTTTTGGGGTGCTGTGCTTGCAGCAGAGATGAGTGGAGTCCTTCTGGACTGTAAATACACTAGCCTAGCTATGTTTTTCCTATTAATGTCAGGAGCAAAAACACAACACGTCCTCTCATTAAAAAAGCAAGGTCGTTATGAGTCTAAAATGGCGGATTCCGAGTAGCTGGGAGTGTCTGTGAGGGAGTGTCTGATGTTGATTGGCTCTAATGTTTCAGGCGGCTGTGACATGAAGGGTCAAAGTTTCCACAATGATGACACATAGGGGCGGATCGAACATTGCCCACAAACGCGAACGCGAACAAGCTATGTTCGCTGTGAACCGTTTGCGGGCGAACAGTTCGGGACATCACTAACTGTCAGTTTCATTTTTTGGGGGAAAATGCATATGAATAAATATTTTTTCTTACATTCAAAAATTTTCAAATTGACTTTTTTCCTTGCAGGCTGTTAGGCTCGCAGGGGCAGAAAATTCTTCAATTTATTGCGTCATTCTTGGCGCAAACTTTTTTGGCGCAAATTTCGTAATTTGATGCATGTGTGTTACAGACGTTTTTTTGCGGAAAAAAATGTGGGCGTCATTTTTGGCGCCAAAAAATGTGGGCGTCATACTTGGCGCCAGTTTTTTTCACATTATTTCAGTCTCACTTTTTTGTTGCTTCTGGTTGCTAGAGGGTTGTTTGTTTTGCATTTTTTCCCATTCCTGAAACTGTCATTTAAGGAATTTGATAATTTTGCTTTATATGTTGTTTTTTTCTATTACATATTGCAAGATATTTCAAAAGCTGTTCCTGTATCAGAAAATACTGAGGGATTCCTGATGACTGATATCAGTCCTACCAAAGCTAAGTTAATTTATTTTAATGTTATGAATGTTTATATTTAGCTATGGTTTGTAATAAGTTTTTATGATAAACTTTTACATGCAGAGTCCATTAGTATTTATGCATTATCTATTGCTATTCTTTTTACATCTTATGTACAAGATATATTTAGGAATTTATAAGAATATTTTTCTGATTCTAGTATAAAGGCTTTGTCTGCTATCCCGCCTTCTAATAAAATTTGTAGGTCTTTTTTAAACTTCTCATTTAGTCCAACAACATACTGAATTATCCTTCTCTGATGGTGTATTTTCTCATTCAGAATATTCTTCATCAGATATTGACATTAACAAACCTACTTTTTTATTTTTAAATAGAGTACATTCATTCTTTGTTGAAAAGGTGTTGATTATTTTGGATATTGAAGTAACTAGTTCTTTTGATTAAGACTAGCTAACATTTAAATTCTGCTTATTAACCTTCTGTGGTTTCTTCAGAGGTTTTTTCCAGTTCCTGATACTAGGGAATAGAATAGGCCGGGAATTTATTTTATTCCTTCTTTAAGGTTTTTAATTGTATCCTTTGCCGGCAGTTAGTTTTAAGTTTTGAGGAAGATCTCTACTCTTGCTAACATACTACTATTCCTATAGCAGATAGTATTTATTTTTTTCCTTGGGAAACTTGTATCTTATTTAAGGAAAATTATTTATTTTCAGGTACTTTTCTTAGACCTGTAATTTATTTGGCTGATGCTGCAACTGCTTCAGCTTTCTGGTTGGATACTTTAGTGCAACAAGTATCGGATTATGATTTGTTTAGCATTGTTAAGTTGATCAACATGCTAATAGTTTCATTTGTGTCGTCATTTTTTTGATATTTTCGCAAATGAGGTTTAATCTATGTCTTTAGCTATTTTAGCTAGAAGAACTTTATGATTTCAATCTTGGAATGCTAATTTGATTTCTAAAATTCCTTATTTCTTTTTTTCCAAGGTAATCAATTATTTGGTTCACAATTGGATTGAATTCTTCAACTGTTACTCTGGGCTTCAAGATGGAGTTCTAAGCCTAATGTTAAGCTTTTTTTCTTACTAAGGAACGGAATTCTAAATTCTTCCCCAAATAACGTGTTTATAATTGGAAGTTTTCTTCATTCAATTTAAGCCATTTAAAAAATCAAAGTCAGCTCCCCAAATTTGCATTTAGGTGCAGTTCTTATTCCAGCTTAGCTGGTAAGGGGCAGGTTAAGACTTTTTAAAAAACATTTTTTGGTTCAATTCGGTCCAAACTTCTTAGATTTGGATACAGAATAGGATTCAGAGTAAAATCATCTGTGAGAAGTATTTTTTCTCTCTCTAACATATTCCAGCTATTCCAGTAAGGCTCACACTTTCCTGAAGTGTGTTTCAGTCCTATATGTATTGGGTACTTGTGAAGCGCGGCTGGTCACCCGTTGGGGCTCAAGGCGCTGCTCAGACCTGGAGTTTTCTGGGGTATTTATACAAGTTCCTTTTTAGGAACAGGATTTGGGGGTTTTATTCAAAACTATTCATTATTTCAAAGATAGAAAATCTTTTTGAATTGTCATATAAGTATACCATCTTTTAGAATGGAGTTTATATGGTCTATTCTGCCTTTTTGGTCAGTAATGGCATTATTTGTTTACAATAGATACAATAGATGCATATCTTCATTTTCTGTTTTCATTCAGATTATTTTCATTTTCTGAGATTCTCTTTTTTTGACAAGCATTACCAATTTGTTGCTTTTCCTTCTGGTCTAGCGACAGCTCTAAGAATCTTTTCAAGGTTCTCAGTGTTTCCTTATTTGGACGGTCTCGTGGTACTGGCTCAGTCTTTTCGTTCTGCGGAATCTCATATGATTCAACTTTTGTTTTTTCTTCAATACATGGTTAGAGGATCTTTTTATCAAAAGCTCCTTGATTCCTCAGACAAGGGTCACTTTTTTTTAGGTTTCCAGATAGATTGTGTCAATGTCTTTGTCTCTAGCAGACAAGTGACAATTTTATTGGGTTCCGTTTGTCGGAACCTTCAGTCTCTATTATTTCCTTCACTTGCTATATGCATGGAAGTTTTAGGTACTATGGCTGCAGCTTGGGCTTGCTTGGGCTAAATCCAGCTCCTGTCTAATTTCTGCGGTCCATTTCCCAGGTATAGACAATTGGGAAGCGGATTATCTCTGTCAATCAAGCTTTACATCCGGGAGAATGGTCTCTTTACCCAGATGTATTTTTTCAAATTGTTCAGATGTGAGGGCTTCCAGAAATAGATTTGATGGCATCTCATCTAAACAAGGAACTTCCCAGGGGCCTATTCAGGTCCGGGGATCCTCTGGCGGAAGCAGTGTATGCATTGACACTTCCTTGGAGTTATAAATCTGCCTATATCTTTTCGCCTCTGGTTCTTCTTTTTAGAGTGATTTTCAAAATCATCAGGGAGCAATCTTTTGTGTTGCTGGTGGCTCCAGCATGGCCACACAGGTTTTGGTATATGGTTCTTGTTCGGATGTCCAGTTGCCAATCTTGGTCACTTCCATTAAGGCCAGACCTTATATCTTAACATTCATTTTATCCATCAGGAACTCAAATTATTAATTTGATGGTATGGAGATTTAACGCTTAGTACTTAGTCTTAGAAATTTATCTGACTCAGTGATTAATACTATGTTGCAGGCTCATAAATCTGTGTCTAGTAAGATTTATTATCGAGTTTGAAAGATTTACATCTCTTGATGCTCTTCTCATAAATTCTCTTGCCATTCTTTTAGAATTCCTAGGATTTTATAGTTTCTTCAGGATGGTTTAGATAAGGGTTTTGTCTGCAAGTTCCTTGCAAGGACAAATCTTTGCTTTTTCTGTGCTGTTTTCACAGAAAAATTTGCTAATCTTTCTGTTATTCATTGTTTTTGTTCAGGCTTTGGTTCGTATCAAGTCTGTCATTTAAGCCAATTTCTCCTCCTTGGAGTCTTAATTTGGTTCTGAGGGCTTTACAGGCTCTTCCGTTTGAGCATGTGCTTTCTTTGGACATTTAAATTACTTTCATGGAAAGTATTGTTCCTTTTAGACATCTCTTCAGCTAGAACAGTTTTTGAATTATATGCTCTTTCTTGTGAGTCTCCTTTTTCTGATTTTTCATCAGGATAAGGTGGTTTTGCTGTCTTCTTTTCAATTTTTACCTAAAGTTGTGAATTTTTAACAACATTAGTAGAGGAATTATTGTCCCTTCCTTGTGTCCTAATACTAAGAATTCTTTGGAGAGATTCTTACATTCTTTGGATGAGGTAAGAGTTTTGAAATTATGTTGAAGCTACTCAGATTTCAGAAAGACTTCAAGTCTATTTGTTATTTTTTCTGGTTTTAGGAAAGGTCAGAAGGCTTCTGCCGTTTCTTTGACATCTTGGTAAAAGCTTTTTGATTCATCTTGCTTATTTGGATTCGGGTTAATCCCTGCCTCAGAGGATTACGGCTCATTCTACTAGGTCAGTTTCTACTTCCTGGACTTTTAAGAATGAAGCTTCTGTTGATCAGATTTGCAAAGCAACGACTTGGTCTTCTTTGCATACTTTGACTAAATTCTACAATTTTTATGTTTTCTCTTCTTCAGAAGCAGTTTTTGGTAGAATAGTACTTCAGGCAGCTGTTTCAGTTTGATTCTTCTGCCTATAACTTCAGTTTTTTTCAGTATACAAATTGAAACTTTTGATTTGGGTAGTGGATTAATTTTTCAGCGGAATTGGCTGTCTTTATTTTATCCCTCCCTCTCTAGTGACTCTTGCGTGGAAGTTCCACATCTTGGGTATCTGCTATCCCATACGTCACTAGCTCATGGACTCTTGCTAATTACATGAAAGAAAACATAATTTATGTAAGAACTTACCTGATAAATTCATTTCTTTCATATTAGCAAGAGTCCATGAGGCCCACCCTTTTTGTGATGGTTATGATTTTTTTGTATAAAGCACAATTATTACAATTCCTTATTTTTTTTATGCTTTCGCTCCTTTCTTATCACCCCACTTCTTGGCTATTCATTAAACTGAATTGTGGGTGTGGTGAGGGGTGTATTTATAGGCATTTTAAGGTTTGGGAAACTTTGCCCCTCCTGGTAGGATTGTATATCCCAGACGTCACTAGCTCATAGACTCTTGCTAATATGAAAGAAATTAATTTATCAGGTAAGTTTTTCCCTCCACCTGTATAATGTGACAGCCATTAGCCAATCACAAAACTCATATAAAACGTGTACTCTTTCATATGCCTCATAAAGTGTGCATATTAAAAGACTGTGCAAGTTTTGATAATGTAATTAAATTGCAAAGTTGTTTTTTTAAAACTTGTATGCTCTATATCTAAATCATTAAAGTTTAATTTTGACTTTAGTGTTCCTTTAAGACACATACACACACCTTAGACTACCTCAGTTACGTTTTAACAAAGGATACATTGTAAACTTTTAAAAACTGTGTGCTCTGAAATATGAAAGTTTAACTTTAAACTTCATGTTCCTTTAAAGAAAACCTATTAGGTAATTTAAATATTAGGAAATTATTTTAATAACAAGAATAAGATACAAATGGGTTTCAATAAATCAGATTTTTTTTTAACTAAAACTTTATTTGAAAAGCAATAATGGAAAATCCAGATATACTTTTTAATTATAAAAATATTGAAGAGATATAGTAAAGATGTGATTTAAATATTTAAGATAAATAAAGGGGCAAGAAACCCACATTTTTAATTTCATGATTCAGATAGGGCATGCAGTTTTAAATAATTTTCCTATTTATGTCTATTATCTAATTTGCTTCATTCTCTTTGTATCCTTTGATGAGAAGTATACCTAGATAGGCTCAGAAACTGATGATTGGTGGCTGCACATATATGCCTCTTGTCATTGGCTTTCAGCTTGCTCCCAATAGTGAATTATTGCTCATTCAACAAAGGATACTAAGAGAATGAAGACAATTAGATAATAGAAGTAAATTCTTAATTGTATGCTCTATATAATTCATGTAAGAAAAATGTTGGGTGTCATGTCCCTTTAAAAGGATAGCGATAGCTGAGGAGGAGAAAGGGAGACTAGAAGGGGAAATAGAAAGGTTTATTCTTTTTATTTATTTATTTTTTATAGACTTCTTGTGAATGTTACACATCCATCAAAGTGATAAATGTCTTAACGTCGCTGGGAAACACTAACGTATTTATTTATATGAGCTTAATAAGAATATATATATATATATATATATATATATATATATATATATATATATATATATATATATATATATGTATATGTATATATGTGTGTGTGTGTCTTAAAGGGATAGTAAAGTTACAATTAAATAGTATTAAACAAAATTCCTAAATTTACTGGGGAATTTCCAGGAGGCAGCCGTGTTTGGTCACAATATTGTTAGGTGCTCTTGCTTCTTGCTCATCTAATAAATATCAGACATGGAGAAAAGGAAACATCAGCTTTCCAGATCTACATAGATAAAGCCAGCTGCAGCTAGCTTCAATATTCAAGAGCATTACTTTGGGGCTTAAGGCCCTACAACCAAACCCCTGGCAGATATTTACATAAAGCCAAGCTCCCTAGATGACATGGTTTATACTTGGTGTCCTAACCTCACCCCTGCAGTGCAATTGATTGAATGCCCGAGGCAGAAGCTAAACTCTCTGGTCCATTAGAAATCATGACTGCAGTTAACTGGAAGCGGAGACATAACATCTCTTACAGCACAATTTCCCCAAGGTCGAGTCACTGTGTCACGCTATAGCGACAATAACACTATAATTTGTGACTACTGCACCGACACTAATGATGAAAATGAGAGATTACTGTAGTGTTAAGATGTTGTTTTTTTTAATTGAAAATGTAAAACATACATTTGTAATAAAATACAGTTTAATACATAGGAGCCTATTTATTATGGTGCGAGCAGACATGATCCGATATAGCGGATCATATTCGCTGCACATCGATAAATGCCGAGAGCATACACTGTTGGCATTTATCATTGCACCAGCAGTTCTTGTGAGCTGCTGGAGCAATGCCGCCCCCCTGCAAATTCGCGGCCGCTAGCAGGGGGTGTCAATCAACCCGATCGCATTTGATCAGGTTGATTTCTGTTTGCCACTTCAGAGCAGGCGGACAGGTTATGGAGCAATGGTCTTTAGACCGCTGCTGTTATGGGTGTTATGTTTAGTTTATATGCAACGCATATAATTTATTTCTATTGCGCTTGTTTTCCTGTTTTGCTTTTCCTGTTCCTGTTGGGTCTCTGCTAAGATCATAGCTTCTGTACACTAATGCCTTGTAGTGTCATTATTTACAGCACACAAAACATAGTGTCAGAAGTATCTGAATCTGCGCTGTTTCTACACATCTGATGCGAAGAAGTTGCCAGTCTTGCAGTGAGAGACTTTAGAGCTGATTGTGTCTCCTGTAGCAATTGCAGTTCTGTCCTGAAAGCTGAGCACTGGAAGCAAGAAAACCAGCCCCATGGCAGCTGCTAAACAGCATTCCACTGCCTGAGGCAATGAGGGTGAGTGGGGATTGCAGCAGTAACTGGGACAACCTAAGAGCTGAGTTTGAGGATTACTCCCTAGCCACAGGGTTAAATGAGAAACCTGCAGCAGTGCAAGCAGCCACACTGAGGAGGGTGATGGGCAGTGAATGCCACCATGTTTACAAGCATAATTTGAACCTCACAGAGGAGCAAAAGAGCCATCCTAGATGCATTAGAAGCTTTTTTCAGACCTTTTAAAAATGTCATATATGAAAGATATATATTTGGCAGCTGCAAGCAAGAAGAAGGTGGAGCAATAGATAACTTTGTCACACGGCTAAGAGAAAAAGCTGCAAGCTGTGAGTATGGCTCTCTTCATGAGAGATGAACTTATTTGTGAAAAAATAGTTCTAGGTATTAATAGTGAAAGCACACGCCGCCGCTTATTGAGGGAACATGATTTAAATCTACAAGCAGCAATTGAGATAATTCGTACTGCAGAACTTACTGACAAACATATGAGAGCTATGAAGCAGGATAAACAGACTGACAGTATCAATGCAGCCTCCAAGCAATAGCTAAGCTTGAAGAACCCCCAGCACAAGTTTCAGCACAAAAATCACCTACGCAACTCACCTATGAGCAAGCCTGCATCCTGCAAGTACTGTGGCAGTGTGCATGTACAAGAGAAAGAACAGTGCCCTGCTTATGGGAAAATCTGTAGAGCATGTGGTAGACTAAATCCTTTTGCTGGAGTATGTCTGTCAAGTAGAATGGAAGCAAGAAAGCTGCAAACGTCAGATTCTGATGATGCACATTTACATAGCACTGATGTGGTTTACGCAAAAGAATGCATTGGTGCTGTAAAATCTAAGGGCCAAAAATGGTTTGTAAATCTCAGACTAAATAATATATGCCAACCCTGTCAGCTGGACTCAGGTGCAACGTGTGATGTCATGAATTTAAAAGACAAGATGAAACTGGCACCTAGGGTACCTCTTCAGCCATGTAGCACTACATTGAAGTTATATTCAGGGGAACTAATGGAATCATTGGGACTTTTCCAAACATAATGCAGCATACGTGAACGTATTCACAAACTTGAATTTGAGATTGTTGAGGCCAATCAGAAGCCGCTATTGTCTGGTTCAACATGTGAGCTCCTGGGTCATAATTCCTACTGAGCTACACAATGTCGATAATCAGCCTGCAAAATCCCTGACTAGGCCACTGACAAAACAGCAAATCCTAAGTGTCTATAGTGATGTGATTGATGGCCCAGTGGTATCTGTTCCAGGAGAGGTACATTTTGAACTTGATCGTAGCATTCCACCAGTACAATGTGCCCCACGCAATGTGCCAGTAGCCATTAAGCCGCAGGTCAAAGCACAACTGGATAAGTATGAAGCTAAAGAACATCTTAGTTTAGTATCAGAGCCTACGGATTGGATAAGCAACATGGTAGTTATTAGGAAGCCTGAGAAGATCAGAATTTGCATTGATCCCAAGTTTCTGAACATGGCCCTGAATCGGTCACACTACTTAATGCCAACACTTGACGACATTTTGCACAAACTACCCAAAGCACGGGTTTTTACGCTTGTTGAAGCGAGAAATGCCTTTTTACAGTTCAAACTGGATGAAAAGAGTAGCTACATGACCATCTTCTGGACTCCTTGGGGCAGAAAGAGATGGTTGAAACTGCCATTTGGAGTCTCTGTAGCACCGAAGGTCTATCAGTGAAAGCAGCATGATCTATTATGCAGGCTCCATGGAATTGAGCCAATAACCGATGACATTCTTATAGTTGGCTGTGGTAATACAGATGAAGAAGCTGAGCATGGCCATGATGAGAAGCTAACAGCGCTACTGGATCGTTGCAGGACTCAGCGTAAAGAAATTGCTGTTCAAGGTGCAAGAAGTTAGTTTCCATGGACATATCCTGTCTTCACAAGGCTTAAAAGCTGACGCAGATAAGATTAGAGCCATTGTGGACATACCACAGCCTGGTGACGCCAAAGCGGTACAGCGTTTTATTGGCTTTGTCACATACCTAGTGAAATTCATGCCGCACTTGTCTGAGGTATGTCAGCCATTGAGAAGACTTCTGGACAAAGATGCAGTTTGGCACTGACTTCCCAAGCATGACCAGGCAGTGGAGGAGATAAAATGCTTGGTCACTGCTGCCCCGGTGTTGAAATATTATGATGTCACAAAGCCTGTCACAATACAAAGTGACTCAAGCAAAAATGGCCTAGGATGTTGTCTATTGCAAGAAGGTCAGCCAGTTGCATATGCGTCCAGCGCTCTTTCGTCGGTCGAGCAGAATTATGCTTAAATTGAAAAGGAATGTTTAAGCATTGTGTTTGCTTGCCAGCGTTTTTATCATTATCTTTATGGCCGGGATACAATCAGAGAAACTGATCACAAACCACTAATAGCCATTTTCAAAAAGCCCCTTTTATGTGCTCCCAAACGTTTGCAGAGCATGATGCTTACATTGCAGCATTACAACCTCAATGTTGTCTACAAGCCAGGATATGATATGTATATCAGTGATACACTGAGCAGAGCTACAACGGATCATGTGGCACCCGGAGGTGAGCATGAGCATTGCTGAAGTCAATCAAGCGGACTATCTAAATGTCACGGATCAGCGGCTACATCAGCTCATACAGCAAACAGACAGAGATGCAACTTTACAAGCCTTTAGTGGCCCAACATGCAAGGTGAAATCAAAGAATTTGTCAGCAATTGTCCCACTTGCAATGAATATGCACATTTGCAACAAAAAGAAACCATGATGTCACATGAGATACCTACACGTCCTTGGCAGATCGTCAGTATAGACTTATTCAACTATGCAGGAAAATAGTATCTGATATTATTCGATCATTACTCAGACTTCTGGGAAATTGAACTTCTGACTTATCCACTGAAATTACAGTTAAGAGGTACAAGGCTCAGTTTGCACGTCATGGACAACCAGATAAAGTGATCTCTGATAACGGTCCTCAGTTCACAAGCTTACAATTCAGGAAATTTGACACTGAATGGGAGTTTGAGCATGTGACTTCTTCACCATGTCATCCACAGGCTAACGGCAAAGCTGAATCTGCTGTGAAGATTGTTAAAAATTTATGCAAGAAAGCACAATGTGATGGTAAAGACTGGTTCAGCTATAATTAAAACCTACTCTGTTGGGGGTACTTGCAGCCCGCGTTATATGTCATATCATATCTAGCGCCTCACCAGCCTCTGACCTCACCACACGTCACTGTTTTAAACTGATTGATAGAGGGGCATGGGGTTTTAACCAGTCCTTAAAGTGATGGTAAATCCTAGCGTTTGTAAAATGCTAGGATTTACCATTGGAACAAATAAAGGGGACGTTCATTCATAAACTATAAAATACTTTTCAGAATGAAGTATTTCATTGAGCATATTTTGTTTCTAGTTATGAGAATTAAAGACCAATAAATACAGTAGAATTGCATAATTAACAAGTGCATAATAAAAAGACAATGTGATAACACTTACTCTGAATTTCAAACAAGCAGTAGATATAGTCCAACAAATTTATTTTACCTCCATTTGCCAGCCCCATGTATCATGTGACAGCCATCAGCCAATCACAGACTAGTATTAGTATGCACTGTAAACTCTTGCACATGCTCAGTAGTAGCTGATGCCTTAGAAAGGGTTCATATAAAAAGACTGTACAAAATTTGATAATGGAAGTAAATTGGAAAGAATCGTAAAACTGCATGTTCTATCTGAATCATTAAAAGTTTAATTTTGACTTTAGTGTCTCTTTAAATTGGTCAAAAATGCAATTTTTTGTAGTGTAAAAATTGGTGATGAGCCTGATGTTAGTGCTGAGGAGAATAATGGATGGGCTATGTTAGCAAATCAAACTGAGGCCCCTCTATTGCTCCTGGCCCCTTATGACAAGGTTGTCCAGCCTTTGCAGCCTATTAAGACCACCAGCCTAAAAAGTGACCTTGTTATATATCCGAGGATAACATAGGGAGCTATAGAGCAGCCCAGGAAATTTGCAAATACATCTCTCCCTAATAGGACTTTGTTCGAACGCAGTAGCTACCGTACTCAGTGCCTACATGTCAATTAATTACACTCAGGGACATCTTTTATTGTCTTTGTCTAACTAAGGGCCAGATAACAAGTGGAGCGCTAGCAGTTGCCCCTAGGCGAAAGAGGTTTATCACAGGTGTTTGCGCGCTTTAGGTTTTTCACTCGTATTACCAGTTGAAAGTAAATGTGAACGCTAGAGCGCAATTGAAGTTAACATGCGCAGGGGCAAAACCTCAGGGGGTGCAGAGGTTGCAATTGCGACTGGGCCCCAAAGGGTGGACGCTCAGCTTCAAATTTTTTTTTTTTTTACAATAAAAAACGTTGACTTGCCACTGCCTGCACTGATATCCTGTGAGTGTGACATGATGCTTCACTAGTGTCTCTGACTACAGGGGATAGTGTTTCTGTTTTACCCATTGGTGTTTGTGTGTGTGTGTATGTGTGTATGTATGTATGTGACTGTGTGTGTATTTATGCATGTATGTGTGTGTGTGTGTGTGTGTGTGTGTATGTTTGTGGAACTAGCAAATTACAGACCTTGTTACTACAGCATGGGGGGTGTGGGGTAAACAGTATCACTATACAGTACCACTATATACAGTACGGGGGAGCTGGACCATGTCACAGACTACTGTGGTCACTTTATAAAGTAATGGGGCGGGTAGGGTCAGGCCAGCCATCTCACCAGCAGATTACTGTGTCACTGACTCACTATATACAGTACTGGTGGGTTAAACAGTGTCACTATATACAGTAATAGGGGGTCAGACCATCTCACATCTCATATGATTCACATATTTTTTCTGTGTTAAATGTAAAAAAAAAAAAAAAAAAAAAGATATGTATCAAATTCACTTTTTTGGGGGGGGGGGGGGGCCTTCTTAGATTTTTGCACCTGGGCCCTGTGGTTTCTAGTTACGCCTCTGAACACCCGTTGGGATAGCGCACCCTCAGAGCTCTGGTTAACTGTTTCACAAAACAAAAAAAGTGACACAATATACATAAAAAATACACTACAAAGTACAGTTACACTCACAATAACACCATCTAATAAAAATGATTGAAAACAAACATTGCACAAAAATGTTATAAGGGTTAAGGCAGACAAGAGGCTTTTACATAGAGATACAGACATATACAGTACATGTCTGAAATATAACATAAAAGATATGTTGCCGAAATACAATGTGTATTTATGTATGATGTGCAATATCTCAATAAAAACATTTATTAAAATAAATAAATACATTTAAAAAAAAAAAAAAAGATATGTTGCTGAAAATCTGTGCTTGAAGCAATGCGTCCTTGGATTCTATCCTTCAAGTCAACAGCAGTTGCATTGGATCCTCAGGAGCCTGCTTAACAGTAATTACGCGGGACAATTGTAATAGGATAAACTGTATGCAATCATGGCTTGCTCCTGTATTCAGCCAAGGAGTGTGAGCAGAGTGGAAAATGTGCAAGAAAAGTTTGTCAGCTTGTCTAATATCATTAAGAAATGCTGTCCTGACATAGGTTAGGACAATAGGTGATGTAGAATATAGTTTTATAAAGATTCTTAAAGGCACATTAAACACAGATGTGGAGCGGTATTTAATGCTCCCGCACGATTGCTAACTGCTAGAAGTAAGCTTTTTGTGAGCGTCGGTAGAGCTCGTATTACAAGTTGAAAGTAAACTGTTTTTACTCGTGCACTAACCCCACACATGTAAAAAGCCAAACTTAGAATATTGTGCGCGAGATACTGTATTCTCCCATAGAAGTCAATAGAGCAAACAAAATGGAAAAAACACCATACTCGTGCGCAAACCCGATTGCATATTCTTAATTGTGCTAACCCGACATGAAAATATGAATATTTCACATTCCAATGTTCTTCACATAGCAGAATATGTTCTATTTATTCATAAATAAATACATATTTTACAGTTTTCTGCTCAAATATATATTTATACCTATATATATATATATATATATATATATATATATATATATATATATATATATATATATATACACACACACATACACACATGATTATATATAGGTATAGATATTTACAGATATATATAGGAATATCTATTTAAAAATACTTAGAACCTTAGAACATACTCTGCTATGTGAACAACATTGGAATGTGAAATATTTACAGTAAATCCACAGTATAACACCTTATTAAAAAACGAATATTGCATAAATATGTTTTACATGTTTTTATCTACTTAAATGCATAGGGATCCACTGCACTTTTATCTATCTATCTATCTATCTATCTATCTATCTATCTATATATATATATATACATACATACAGGTGTACCTCGGAAACGTTGCGGGTTCTGTTCCAGAACACTGCAATAACGCATATATAGCAATAAAGTGAGTCACACTATTTTTTGTTTCCCAGCGTATAAAACAATGATATTTTCACTATACTGTAGTCTATTAAGTGTGCAATAGTACTATGTCTAAATAAAAACAATTTACATACCTTAATTAAAAAATACTTTATTGCTAAAAAATGCTAACTATTATCTAAGCCTTCAGTGAGTCATAATCCTTTTGATGGTGGTGTGTATATAGGTGTGTGTATATATATATATATATATGTATATACATGTGTATTTATATTTTTATATGTGTATATATGTTGGAAAAATGGAACAATAGACTTGCTCGACACAGTGTTGCCACAAACCTTCAGTCTGTATAAAGAGCAATATCTGTGAAGCGCAACAAAGTGAAGCGCAATAAAACTAGGTATGCATATATATATATAACACATCTTTAGACATGTATATGTATATACATATATATATATATATATATATAAATATACACTTAAAATAGAGAGGTTAATACAGGCGCTGCCCACAATACAAGTTAAAACAAAATATACCAAACAACCCTGTCAAAAAGAGATATCATATATTTCTGAGTAAAGGTGTAAGAGTTTGGGTAGTGCACCTCCTGGTTACTAGCCTAATGAATGTATATACGGTAACCTTTCATGGATCACAGTCACACAACATATATATAACATCAACCAGGGGTATATAAATGTACAGAGAAGTCTTACAGTTCCTTAGCTGAACTATAGCAAGAAATGTTCCCAAAAAGTGCTGAGTAAAAGTTCTCCGTATACAGGCTGCTCCTTAAAAAAGTCCCATTACGAACTTCATAAAAGCTGAAAAAACAAAAAAAGACAGAACCTTTCATTCCACACAGGAACTTTTTCAAGACTCTTGAAAAAGTTCCTGTGTGGAACGAAACATACGTCGAGTGAGCATACATAGTGTGCATTATTTAATTCCTGTGAGGCCACTGTTAGTGTCTGTAATCCTACTCGCAAACACTAAGTGGGCTGAGGACCTTGAATTACTTTCATACAGGGATATACTGACATTGTACTGCCTATTGAGTAAGCACACACAGTGTGCATTATTAGGTTCCTGTGAGGCCACTGTTAGTGCATGCAATTCAACACGCAAAAGTGGGCTGAGGACCTTTGATTACTATCATTCAGTGTTTACTGGCATTGCATTGCCATCAAGGGGGATACGGTTCACTACGGCTAAGCAGTAATTCTATTGTGGAGGTGGAACTAACACTAACTGTGACGGCTTCACATAGTATCGCTATACCACCTATAGCAATCCAGCCCCAAGTCAAGGATGCATCGGATTGGCCCAGGTGTGTACACACCCCTCTCCAGCCGAGTCACGGACACTCCATCTTGGAAACAGTGTGATCGGAGCTGTAAACGCCGGAACCTGGGACATTTTCAAGTTTTTATACACGACTTGTATATATTTTTCTATATTGTGAGTGTTATTCTTGCTATATGCTATCATTAAAGTCACACATTTAATCTGCACTTAGATGCGGTGGGCGCTTCTGTCTTTTTTTGTTTTTTCATAAATATACACATACACATCTTTAGATATGTATATATATATATATATATATATATATATATATATATATATATATATATATATATACAGGGAGTGCAGAATTATTAGGCAAGTTGTATTTTTGAGGATTAATTTTATTATTGAACAACAACCATGTTCTCAATGAACCCAAAAAACTCATTAATATCAAAGCTGAATATTTTTGGAAGTAGTTTTTAGTTTGTTTTTAGTTTTAGCTATTTTAGGGGGATATCTGTGTATGCAGGTGACTATTACTGTGCATAATTATTAGGCAACTTAACAAAAAACAAATATATACCCATTTCAATTATTTATTTTTACCAGTGAAACCAATATAACATCTCAACATTCACAAATATACATTTCTGACATTCAAAAACAAAACAAAAACAAATCAGTGACCAATATAGCCACCTTTCTTTGCAAGGACACTCAAAAGCTTGCCATCCATGGATTCTGTCAGTGTTTTGATCTGTTCACCATCAACATTGCGTGCAGCAGCAACCACAGCCTCCCAGACACTGTTCAGAGAGGTGTACTATTTTCCCTCCTTGTAAATCTCACATTTGATGATGGACCACAGGTTCTCAATGGGGTTCAGAACAGGTGAACAAGGAGGCCATGTCATTAGATTTTCTTCTTTTATACCCTTTCTTGCCAGCCACGCTGTGGAGTACTTGGACGCGTGTGATGGAGCATTGTCCTGCATGAAAATCATGTTTTTCTTGAAGGATGCGGACTACTTCCGGTACCACTGCTTGAAGAAGGTGTCTTCCAGAAACTGGCAGTAGGACTGGGAGTTGAGCTTGACTCCATCCTCAACCCGAAAAGGCCCCATAAGCTCATCTTTGATGATACCAGCCCAAACCAGTACTCCACCTCCACCTTGCTGGCGTCTGCGTCGGACTGGAGCTCTCTGCCCTTTACCAATCCAGCCATGGGCCCATCCATCTGGCCCATCAAGACTCACTCTCATTTCATCAGTCCATAAAACCTTAGAAAAATCAGTCTTGAGATATTTCTTGGCCCAGTCTTGACGTTTCAGCTTGTGTGTCTTGTTCAGTGGTGGTCGTCTTTCAGCCTTTCTTACCTTGGCCATGTCTCTGAGTATTGCACACCTTGTGCTTTTGGGCACTCCAGTGATGTTGCAGCTCTGAAATATGGCCAAACTGGTGGCAAGTGGCATCTTGGCAGCTGCACGCTTGACTTTTCTCAGTTCATGGGCAGTTATTTTGCGCCTTGGTTTTTCCACACGCTTCTTGCGACCCTGTTGACTATTTTGAATGAAACGCTTGATTGTTCGATGATCACGCTTCAGAAGCTTTGCAATTTTAAGAGTGCTGCATTCCTCTGCAAGATATCTCACTATTTTTGACTTTTCTGAGCCTGTCAAGTCCTTCTTTTGACCCATTTTGCCAAAGGAAAGGAAGTTGCCTAATAATTATGCACACCTGATATAGGGTGTTGATGTCATTAGACCACACCCCTTCTCATTACAGAGATGCACATCACCTAATATGCTTAATTGGTAGTAGGCTTTGGAGCCTATACAGCTTGGAGTAAGACAACATGCATAAAGAGGATGATGTGGTCAAAATACTCATTTGCCTAATAATTCTGCACTCCCTGTATATATATATATATATATATATATATATATATAAAGTCAAATAGCATGTAGCCCAGCACTCCAACCAGGTGGAGCAGTCACGAACTGGGTGCAATCCTTATGAGAGATAATTATAGAGATCAGTGTAGAAGAAGGGCACTCTCAGGATTTGTAAAGAGAAGAATATTTTCTTTATTTTTAGAACATTAATACATTCTTCTTCTTCTTCTACACTGATCTCTCTCTCTCTCTATATATATATATATATATATATATATATATATATATATAAATATAAATATACACATACACATCTTTAGACATGTATATGTATGTCTTGTATTTCAATGTTAAAGCTGCCTGACTTTTTTTTCTAAAACCTGAGACCTCATATATTTGAGCCCTTATCAATTTTATTTGCAATATTTTTTTTAAATAATGTTATTAGATACTGTTATTATGAGTGTAACTGTACTTTTTAATGTATTTGTGATGTGTTTTGTGACACTTTTTGTTTCATGAAATGGTTAACCTGAGGACGCCCTATCCTGATGAGCATTAACTTCAATTGTACTCAAGAGATCTTGTTTACTTTTAATTTGTAATATGAGCTATAAACCTGGGCGTGCAAACACCCTCGATAAACCCTTTTTGCATGCACGTAACTGTTAGTGCTCTCCTCGGTAATCTGGACCTAAATAAATGCTAGATAAAATGATTCATTCAAAGAAAAAAATGAGTATGTGGATAACAAGTAGATGTAAAAAACATTAGCTGTTTAAATAGTGACAAAATAAGTGTAAAGTTTTATTGTCTCTAAAACAATGGGAGCTGCCATGTTGTAACTTAGGTTACTTTCTCTGCTGTGGCCAATTTGGGACAGTTAGAAATAGGTCACTAGAGTGTGCAGCCAATGCTGAAATGTTTGCAATTTCATAATGGAATTACAGGAAAAGGGGACAAAATAAAAAATGAATGTATAATGCAGATTTTTTTTATATATATATATATAGTTTATCACTTTATATTATCATCTCAAAGTTTTTAATGTTCCTTAAGTTTGCAATATGAGTCACTGTTTTGTTTTTTAGATTATTTGTTGTCGTTGTTATGATGTTGTAAGACTGATTGTAATTTTGGCCCATCAAATAAAGTTTGTTATATCATTTTATAAAGCCCTTCAAAGATTTTCTTTTTCATGATTATTGTGAGCTCCAACTTAAAGTATGTTTTTGTGGTTAAAGACATATAAGTTATTATGCCTCTTGCTAACATTCTGCTTTTACTAGGGTTAACATTTTAGTGCATAGTTAATAGTGTATATTGCTAATGAGATTTGCTCAAGTAATTATGTAACTTAATCAATGCATAGAAGAAGCAAGTTTTCTTCCAGGATAACCTTCTACGTGGCTTGATTCATGCGTCCTTCATAAAGATAAATCTGCCTAATTCAAGCCTTGCTGAAACAGCCCCAGATCACCATTGATCCTCCACCAAATTTCAAAGTGGGTGTGAGACACTGTGGTTTGTAGGCCTCTTTCTAACCATTAAACGACAAGGTGTTTTATGCAAAGCTGAAAATTGGACTAATCAGATCTGTTCTGTTCGTGGCTCGATTAACGTGTCCTTTACAAAGTTATCCTGGATCCTGAGGATTGTTTTTTCCAGCAGGACAATGCTCCATGCCACACAGCCAGGTCAATCAAGGTGTGGATGGAGGACCACCAGATCAAGACACTGTCATGGCCAGCCCAATTTGCAGACCTCTGGAATGTGATCAAGATGAAGATGGATAGTCACAAGCCATCAAGCTGCTTTCATTTATGCGCCAGGAGTGGCATAAAATCACCCAACAGCAATGTGAAAGACTGGTGGAGAGCATGGCAAGGCACATGAAAGCTGTGATTTAAAATTAGGGTTATTCTACCAAATATTGATTTCTGAACTCTTGCTAAGTTAAAAAAAATAGTATTGTGTTTAAAAATGAATATGAACTTGTTTTCTTTGCATTATTGAAAGTTTGAAAACACTGCATCTTTTAGTTTTTTTGACAAGTTGTGATTTTCTACAAATAAATGCTCTAAATTACAATATTTTTATTTGGAATTGGGGAGAAATGTTGTCAGTAGTTTATAGAATAAAACAAAAATGTTAATTTTACTGAAACACTTACGGCTAGATTTAGAGTTTTGTCGGTAAGGACCCGCGTAGCTAACGCTGGCTTTTTTGTGGCCGCACCATAAAAATAACTCTGGTATTGAGAGTCCACATAAAGGCTGCGTTAGGCTCCAAAAAAGGAGCGTAGAGCATATTTAACGCAACTGCAACTCTCGATACCAGAGTTGCTTACGGACGCGGCCAGCCTCAAAAACGTGCTCGTGCACGATTCCCCCATAGGAAACAATGGGGCTGTTTGAGCTGAAAAAAAACCTAACACCTGCAAAAAAGCCGCGTTCAGCTCCTAACGCAGCACCATTGTTTCCTATGGGGAAACACTTCCTACGTCTGCACCTAACACTCTAACATGTACCCCGAGTCTAAACACCCCTAACCTTACACTTATTAACCCCTATTCTGCCGCCCCCGCTATTGCTGACCCCTGCATATTATTATTAACCCCTAATCTGCCGCTCCGTAAACCGCCGCTACTTACATTATCCCTATGTACCCCTAATCTGCTGCCCCTAACACCGCCGACCCCTATATTATATTTATTAACCCCTAATCTGCCCCCCTCAACGTCGCCTCCACCTGCCTACACTTATTAACCCCTAATCTGCCGACCGGACCTGAGCGCTACTATAATAAAGTTATTAACCCCTAATCCGCCTCACTAACCCTATAATAAATAGTATTAACCCCTAATCTGCCCTCCCTAACATCGCCGACAGCTAACTTCAATTATTAACCCCTAATCTGCCGACTGGAGCTCACCGCTATTCTAATAAATGTATTAACCCCTAAAGCTAAGTCTAACCCTAACACTAACACCCCCTAAATTAAATATAATTTTAATCTAACGAAATTAATTATCTCTTATTAAATAAATTATTCCTATTTAAAGCTAAAAACTTACCTGTAAAATAAATCCTAATATAGCTACAATATAAATTATAATTATATTATAGCTATTTTAGGATTAATATTTATTTTACAGGTAACTTTGTAATTATTTTAACCAGGTACAATAACTATTAAATAGTTAATAACTATTTAATAGTTACCTAATTAAAATAATAACAAAATTACCTGTAAAATAAATCCTAACCTAAGTTACAATTAAACCTAACACTACACTATCATTAAATTAATTAAATAAAATATCTACAATTACCTACAATTAAACCTAACACTACACTATCAATACATTAATTAAATACAATATCTACAAATAACTACAATGAAATAAACTAACTAAAGTACAAAAAATAAAAAAGAACTAAGTTACAAAAATAAAAAAATATTTACAAACATAAGGAAAATCTTACAACAATTTTAAACTAATTACACCTACTCTAAGCCCCCTAATAAAATAACAAAGCCCCCCCCCCAAAAAAAAAATGCCCTACCCTATTCTAAATTACTAAAGTTCAAAGCTCTTTTACCTTACCAGCCCTGAACAGGGCCCTTTGCGGGGCATGCCCCAAAGAATTCAGCTCTTTTGCCTGTAAAAAAAAACATACAATACCCCCCCCCAACATTACAACCCACCACCCACAAACCCCAAATCTAACCCAAACCCCCCTGAAATAAACCTAACACTAAGCCCCAGAAGATCTTCCTACCTTGTCTTCACCTCACCGGGTATCACACCGATCCGTCCTGGCTCCGATATCTTCATCCAACCCAAGAGGGGGCTAGACATCCATCATCCGATGGCTGAAGAAGTCCAGAAGAGGGTCCAAAGTCTTCATCCTATCCGGGAAGAAGAGTAGATCCGGACCGGCAACCATCTTCTTCCAAGCGGCATCTTCTATCTTCATCCGATGAGGACCGGCTCCATCCTGAAGACCTCCACCGCGGACCCATCTTCATCCGGCGACGTCCAACTGAAGAATGACGGTTCCTTTAAGGGACGTCATCCAAGATGGTGTCCCTCGAATTCCGATTGGCTGATAGGATTCTATCAGCCAATCGGAATTAAGGTAGGAATATTCTGATTGGCTGATGGAATCAGCCAATCAGAATCAAGTTCAATCCGATTGGCTGATCCAATCAGCCAATCAGATTGAGCTCGCATTCTATTGGCTGTTCCGATCAGCCAATAGAATGCGAGCTCAATCTGATTGGCTGATTGGATCAGCCAATCGGATTGATCTTGATTCTGATTGGCTGATTCCATCAGCCAATCAGAATATTCCTACCTTAATTCCGATTGGCTGATAGAATTCTATCAGCCAATCAGAATTCGAGGGACGCCATCTTGGAGGACGTCCCTTAAAGGAACCGTCATTCTTCAGTTGGACGTCGCCGGATGAAGATGGGTCCGCGGTGGAGGTCTTCAGGATGGAGCCGGTCCTCATCGGATGAAGATAGAAGATGCCGCTTGGAAGAAGATGGTTGCCGGTCCGGATCTACTCTTCTTCCCGGATAGGATGAAGACTTTGGACCCTCTTCTGGACTTCTTCAGCCATCGGATGATGGATGTCTAGCCCCCTCTTGGGTTGGATGAAGATATCGGAGCCAGGACGGATCGGTGTGATACCCGGTGAGGTGAAGACAAGGTAGGAAGATCTTCAGGGGCTTAGTGTTAGGTTTATTTAAGGGGGGTTTGGGTTAGATTAGGGGTATGTGGGTGGTGGGTTGTAATGTTGGGGGGTATTGTATGTTTTTTTTTTACAGGCAAAAGAGCTGAATTCTTTGGGGCATGCCCCGCAAAGGGCCCTGTTCAGGACTGGTAAAAGAGCTTTGAACTTTAGTAATTTAGAATAGGGTAGGGCATTTTTTATTTTGGGGGGCTTTGTTATTTTATTAGGGGGCTTAGAGTAGGTGTAATTAGTTTAAAATTGTTGTAAGATTTTTCTTATGTTTGTAAATATTTTTTTATTTTTTGTAACTTAGTTCTTTTTTATTTTTTGTACTTTAGTTAGTTTATTTCATTGTAGTTATTTTTAGGTATTGTATTTAATTAATGTATTGATAGTGTAGTGTTAGGTTTAATTGTAGGTAATTGTAGGTATTTTATTTAATTAATTTAATGATAGTATAGTGTTAGGTTTAATTGTAACTTAGGTTAGGATTTATTTTACAGGTAATTTTGTAATTATTTTAACTATTTTAGCTATTAAATAGTTCTTAACTATTTAATAGCTATTGTACCTGGTTAAAATAAATACAAAGTTACCTGTAAAATAAATATTAATCCTAAAATAGCTATAATATAATTATAATTTATATTGTAGCTATATAAGGATTTATTTTACAGGTAAGTATTTAGCTTTAAATAGGAATAATTTATTTAATAAGAGTTAATTTATTTCGTTAGATTTAAATTATATTTAAGTTAGGGGGGTGTTAGTGTTAGGGTTAGACTTAGCTTTAGGGGTTAATACATTTATTAGAATAGCGGTGAGCTCCAGTCGGCAGATTAGGGGTTAATGTTTGAAGTTAGGTGTCGGCGATGTTAGGGAGGGCAGATTAGGGGTTAATACTATTTATTATAGGGTTAGTGAGGCGGATTAAGGGGTTAATAACTTTATTATGATAGCGGTGCGGTCCGCTCGGCAGATTAGGGGTTAATAAGTGTAGGCAGGTGGAGGCGACGTTGTGGGGGGCAGATTAGGGGTTAATAAATATAATATAGGGGTCGGCGGTGTTAGGGGCAGCAGATTAGGGGTACATAAGGATAACGTAGGTGGCGGTCGGCAGATTAGGGGTTAAAAAATTTAATCGAGTGTCGGCGATGTGGGGGGGCCTCGGTTTAGGGGTACATAGGTAGTTTATGGGTGTTAGTGTACTTTAGAGTACAGTAGTTAAGAGCTTTATGAACCGGCGTTAGCCCAGAAAGCTCTTGACTACTGACTTTTTTCCGCGGCTGGAGTTTTGTCGTTAGAATTCTAACGCTCACTTCAGACACGACTCTTAATACCGGAGTTAGAAAAATCCCATTGAAAAGATAGGATACGCAATTGACGTAAGGGGATCTGCGGTATGGAAAAGTCGCGGCTGAAAAGTGAGCGTTAGACCCTTTTTTGAGTGACTCCAAATACCGGAGGTAGCCTAAAACCAGCGTTAGGAGCCTCTAACGCTGGTTTTCACGGCTACCGCCAAACTCCAAATCTAGGCCAGAGAAAGGGATAATTTTACAGTGGTCTCTTAATTTTTTTCGCATATAAAACACATAAATACATAAGTATACTTATATAGACATATATATATATATAGAGAAGAAAGTAAAATGTGTTCACTCAGTATACTGGGTAGACACAAGTGATACTCTATAGTTGGCGCTAGTCAGTATTGTGTATGGTATAGTGGCAGCTATATAAGACAAATACTGGTTGAGATGTGAGGTCCCAGTCAGTAAGTGAAAAATGTGTATACAAGAATAGATACAGCGCCTATATATCCATTTAAAATATGGGTGGTGTATGGGAATATGAGTGAGAACTAGAGCTGATTATTAGAAAAATAATAGCAATTAAAAGAATATTTAAAAAATATAAATTATTAGAATCAATTATGCTTGAAGAATGATGAATAGATTATGAAACAGTGTTCATATGAGTCTTTAGACAATATATAGTCCGTAGTAAATCTTCATAAGCAGTTGGTATCAGTAAATAGATGGTATGTAATACCCTTACCAGATATTACCTCAATCTGATGAGGTAAGTATGCCGCACTGGGGGTATATACAGATGGTAGAATCTTCTCCTTGTATTCAGATGTGGTGCCTCTTGGGTTTTCGTGAGCCTCCTGGAGTATGCAGGGATATGTTTCTTGTTGTAGATAAATCCCTTGTACTTCCTTTATGTTGGTAGTTAGCCTCTTGGAGTACCTTTTCTGTCTTGGTATACACTGGGCTGTGGGGTTCACGTGTGTTCCAGGCTTGACTACTCCGCTAGCCCTAGACTTGAGCCGCCTTAATTGTGAGACTACTTATTCATACTCAGGCACAGTACACAGATAAGGTTGCTTGATGGCCCCAGCGTGACTTGAAAAATTAGTAGTTAGAAATTCTCAGTGTAGCCACTGCCTGTTTTCTAGGCAGTGGCTACACTGAGAATTTCTAACTACTAATTTTTCAAGTCACGCTGGGGCCATCAAGCAACCTTATCTGTGTACTGTGCCTGAGTATGAATAAGTAGTCTCACAATTAAGGCGGCTCAAGTCTAGGGCTAGCGGAGTAGTCAAGCCTGGAACACACGTGAACCCCACAGCCCAGTGTATACCAAGACAGAAAAGGTACTCCAAGAGGCTAACTACCAACATAAAGGAAGTACAAGGGATTTATCTACAACAAGAAACATATCCCTGCATACTCCAGGAGGCTCACGAAAACCCAAGAGGCACCACATCTGAATACAAGGAGAAGATTCTACCATCTGTATATACCCCCAGTGCGGCATACTTACCTCATCAGATTGAGGTAATATCTGGTAAGGGTATTACATACCATCTATTTACTGATACCAACTGCTTATGAAGATTTACTACGGACTATATATTGTCTAAAGACTCATATGAACACTGTTTCATAATCTATTCATCATTCTTCAAGCATAATTGATTCTAATAATTTATATTTTTTAAATATTCTTTTAATTGCTATTATTTTTCTAATAATCAGCTCTAGTTCTCACTCATATTCCCATACACCACCCATATTTTAAATGGATATATAGGCGCTGTATCTATTCTTGTATACACATATATATATATATATATATATATATATATATAAGCGCATTTGTAATCATGTAGCTGAAAACATGAAAAAACATGTTTATGCAATATTCATACTTTTAATATATCGCATTTCAATGTTCTTCACAAAGAGGGATATGTTCTAAGTATGTTTAAATATATATTCCTATATATATCTATATATATATATATATATATATATATATATATATATATATATATATATCTATATCTATATATATATATATATATATATATATCTTTATATATCTATACATATATATATATATACTATATATATATATATATATATACACTGTATATATATATATATATATATATATATATATATATATATATATGTAAATTTTACCAAATAAATATCAGATATATATATAGGATCTCCTAGACCGTGTCGAAGATTTAGAAATCAGGAGCCTCTCCAATAATCTTCGCATAGTGGGGGTGCCTGAGTCAATAAGGGGCAAAGCACTCACTGAATTTGTTGCAGTCACCTTTCCCAAATTCCTAGGCATATCTTCAGACCATCCCGATTGATGTGGAGAGAGCCCACAGGGTGGGCCCTGACATCTTGCCAGACACTAGAAGTAAACCAGACAGGTGATTTTCAAGTGCCTTAACTTCCAGGAGAAGATTCTCCTTCTACAAGCTTACAGAACACAAAAAGAGGTAAAGAATGACACTAATCGCCTCCTGTTGTTCCAAGACTACTCGATGGAGGTTACTAAAAAAGGAAGGGCTTTGCTCCACTCTGCTTGAGGCTACACGAGCAGGGGCAACAGGTGGCTCTTCTCTACCCTGCCAAACTTCGACTGGCTACATCTACAGGCCCTAAATACTTCCACTCTGCGCAAGCTTTGGAAGCCTACTTAGCCACAGAGATCAGAAACCAGCAATCTCCTAATTCTGGAAACAGAGACTTAGGCTGACCTTTCTTCCCATCCTAGAAGCTGCATCTGCCTCCTGAGAAATATATGTATTGTATATTTACAAACAATTTTATTATACTCTCTTGGTTACTAAAGCTAGGACTTATCCTAGTGTATAGTTTTGCGCATAGCATACCTAAGCTGCGCAATCCACAAGTTAACTCTTCAGTTATAATTGATATGTCACAGTTTACAGTTTCTTCTGAAATGTATGAGAGCCACCCCAGTGAGTGGGCTAGTAATAAGGTAATTGTTCAGGCAATGTTTATTACAATTATGTCTGGATTTGTGTGCTATTTGCTGACAGGTGACATTTTTTCCCGTTGCCTTGAGCAACTATGCACTACTACATCTACCCCACTTATATTCAGTCACAGTTTACACTATACTTTGATCCAGTGACACTAAAGGGAGAAGCTTGTGTCATGCTTTCTGACCCCACCCAACCACTCCCTTTTTCATCCCGATACCGCATCTTTTATTAAAAAAAAGAGGCCCTTACTCCAAAATCTTTCACGCAAGAATGGTTAGTATTTTTACTACTTTGAGAAATTATCCTGGAGTATTACACTTCTGGCCATGCACAGAATCCATACCTGTTAAATGGCATGCTACATCAAATACCCTATCCACTTACCTCACTTCTATAGGCCTAATATATAGCAGAAAGACTTTAGATGTTCCTTCACAGACCATGATGCTCAGAAAGTCCCTGACTCCACCTGAAAGCAATCTTACCATGTCTTTTAATAACCACAGGTCTCCCACCAATGTTAGAACTCTCTACCATGATTATTTGTTGTCCCCATCTAAGCTGGCCAGACACTACTCTAAGGACACTTTGTTGTTTATGATACTGTTGTTGTGTGTAATGTTCTGTTCTAATGTACAATATAGTTTTCACATACAGTTTGAGCATCACACTTTGGTTGGGAGCTTCCAACATACGTCACACCACACATACATTGGTAGCAATCTCCCCCCTACCCCATTGCTGCCCCTTGGACTATTGATAGTACAACAAGGGCCCACCACCATCTCATGCAGAGATTCCCTCCTCATTCTGTGCAATGTGAATATCTGTCGCCCACATATTCTAATATATGGTATGGTCTCTTATAATATTTTGTTGTTTATGTTATTATTGTTATTATGTATTATGTTATATTTGAATGTGTAATCTTTTTTTCACGTAGAGCCTGAACGTCCCACCCTGATTGGGAACTCCCAACATGTGTCACACCACATATACTCTTGTATTAGTCTCCCCCTCCTTTTGTGGTCTCTTGGACCTTTAGTAATGCAACAGGGGCCCACTACTCTCCTATGTAAAGACTCCCTCCTCCTTTTGTGTAATGTGAATATCTGTGGCCCCTATCTGCTGACACCACCCCCTCCTCTTTCTCTCCCTCCCTCCCCCCCTCTTCTCCCCCCTCTCTCTCCACTTTTCCTGCAACCCGGAAGGATTGGATATCCCTGTCCTTGCCTACACTGACATTTGACAATGGCACTTAAAATCCTTACTTGGAATGTTGGTGGTATCAATTCCCCCATCAAACATAAATCGATCCTAATGTACCTACGTTGACTAAATGCGGATGATGCCCTTCTTCAGGAAACACATTTGGAAGATGAGGAACATGAAAAACTAAGGAGTGACTGGGTGGAAGGGTGATCTATCTTTCATATAACTCCTCCAGTAGAGGACTGGCCATTCTACTTGGCAAACGACTACATATAGAAATACATAATACCATCACTGATCCAGAGGGCAGGTTCCTCATCCTACAAATCTCCATAGACTCGGTTAATTACACACTATGTAATATATATACACCCAACCATAAAAGTATATCCTTCTGGGAAAATCTAACGCAAAATTTAGTTCCCTTTATAGGTTCAAGATTAATACTAGGGGTCAACTTCAACCTATCTCCTCAACCCCTTTTGGATAGAACTTGGTCATGAGACACTGCAAAAGGAAAAATACTGTGAAATTACAAAGGGAAATTTGAAAAGAAGGTATTCCATTTACTTTCTGACTCCTTGGCCGTGTGTGACATTTGGTGTAGGAGACACCCGGAAGACAGAGATTATACATGTCTCTCTAAAGCAAACTCCTCAATATCCCGAATAGATCTTTTCCTGGTTGTAGACTCCTTGATCACACAGATATCTTTGGGCCATACCCCCAAATGCCCTACCAGAAATTCCTTACGCTTTCCCTCGTATCTTCTCACCTCTGAACCCTTTTAACATTTAACTAATCCACAATTGTTTTGGGAAGCTGCTAAGGCGGTCCTTACATGTCATATAATCTCATACCTAGCTGACTTTAAAAGTAAAAATCAATACAAACATAAGACCCTACAAACAGCACTATGACAACCCTATCTAGACTACTGTACTCATAACTCTCGTATTACCTATGACACCTATATCATGGCTAAAACTGAGTTAGATGCCTTTGTCAGACAAAAAAACGCAGCTGGCAAGTAAAGTCTACCGTTTTGGTAATAAGTCGTGTAGACTCTTGGCCACTTTAGTAAAAACACAGTCCACCAAAAAAGATATAGCGGCACTTAGATATATAGTAGCAGTACTACAACCCTCAGAGTTGGCACATACTACAAGATACTCATGAAAATTCTAGCCAATAGACTAAAGAAAATTCTTCCCTCCCTGCTGCATCCGGATCAAACCGGGTTCGTATTTGGTAGAACCTCTGTAGTCAACATATGTAAAGTCCTCCATGCTATTAACCACTACTGGATAAAGACCGGGGGCCCACAGTATAGGAGAGATCAAGAGGCCTTCCTGCTATCCCTTGATGCAGAGAAGGCCTTTGATAGAGTTGAATGGCCCCATCTATTTAATACTCTTAGGCAATTTCGATTTGAGGGTCCTTTCCTTAATTTCCTCTGCAAAATCTACTCTTCCCCAACTGCAAATATCATGGTTAATGTTATTCTTTCTCCCACCTTCACACTTCAAAGAGGCACCAGTCAGGGGTGTCCTCTATCCCCCCTACTATTTGACCTGGCTTTAGAGCCGCTTGCCCTCAAGTTGAGACAGACTTACCCGGGGATGCCCATCAAAGAGTATACTGTACATATGGCTTTGTATGCCGATGACATGCTCCTTTTTATTACCAATCTCTCTTTATACATCCCAAAAATTATAGACGTCTTAACCATTTTCGGGGATTTCTCAGGGTATAAATTAATATTATGGTTAACAGATCACAAGTATGATATTTCCCCCTTCCCTTTTGTTGTATAACCTAATACCTTGACCTACCTGGGCATTGACCTACATCGTAACCCATACAAAATTTATGAACTTAATATTACAAAGCAGTGTGCTCAGCTACAAACACAATTAAAAGCTTGGACAAAACTCCCCCTTGGCCTCTCTGGACGCATTAATCTAGTGAAAATCTCAGTTCTGCCTAAAATATTACATCCACTATTAATCTTACCCTTCCTTTTCACCAAATCAGACCTGTCACTTATGATTAAAGCAATCCAACATAACTACTAACAAACTGCAACAACCATATCTTAAGGGAGGCTTGGCACTCCCGAACCTAAAGTTGTATAACTGGGCAGCATTGACACGTTTAGTCCTTGATTGGCAACTTAATACTGCACATTTCACAACCCCTCAGCTGGAGGAGGCAATAACAGTGCTTCACTCAACTGCCTACCTCCCATATATCACACTCCGGAAACTGCCGCCAGAGATTAAAAATAATCTAATGTACAAGGACATCCTGAAAGTATGGCGGTTAACCCCTAAGTGCCTTAGTAGGGAATCCCCCTCCCCTAGACTCATCCCACTGGTAGGGAATAAAGATTTTCCTGCTGGGAATGACACAGCTCCTTTTCAAGTCTGGAACTCTTTGGGTATTAACTCAGTAAGTGTACTCCTGGACCCATTGTCACACGTGGTTAAGACATTTCAAAATCTAAAGAACAAATTTGGCCTACCAAACACACACTTTTATGCGTATCTGCAAAGTAGGCACTACATAAATACCCTAATTTCTCAGAACCCTGGCTTCTGGCAACTTTCTCCCTTCGCTATTACACATACGGCCTATAGACTGTGTCACTTTTCCTTATCCCCGATCTACCAACAATTGATCAACCATACCTCCGATAGCATTGCTTCATTACCACACTCATCCCCCCCCCCATTACAACGCCAGGTTCTAAGATCCTTCTTGCACCATTAGTTGCTCCTTGAAGCTTCCCTAAGAGGAGACTGGAGTATTCCTGAACTTGACCAACACAATAACCCACAGCGAATTGGTCTGGAGGAGATACTGATTGAGGGTTAATGTCACATACACTGCTTTTGCATTTTGCCCTCTGTTGGGGGATGGGGGAGCAGGGAGGGAGAGACCTTTTTCCCCCCTCTTTCTTCTCCTTTTTCCCCTCTTTTGTCCCTTTTCCCTTATGGAGACTAACACAACACAAATCTCGGCTCTACTCTAAGGCTAGTTGTAGACTACCACTCTGTACATGTTTGTTTAAATTGGATGGTTTTTCTTAGTTTTTTTATTTTTTTATAATTGAATTTAAGGTATAGAAAAAGAGAATGTGATTAGGTTATCGTATGGACTCAACACGCTTCAATTTGTCAGTGTAACGCACAACACCCTTGGAATTGGTTACATATCTATGGACTATCCTATAATAATGACCTTCTTTATGTATTACTGTTGAAAGCGTTTGTACCCGATGTCCAGGGGACAACTACAATTATTGCCTATGGGAATGCCCCAGAATTAAAAAGAAAAAGGTTTTAAAATCAATTGTTGGTTAAGTACCTTGATTATGAAAGATATTAGATTGAGTGAATTAGAAATTATATTTTTTTAGTAGAGTGGTAAATTTAAAGAAAAATACAGATTCATTAAACTGGTAATTTTAATTTCTAGGAATTTAGTCTTTAAGAGGTGAAAAATAAGGAAAATTTTAATTATTTGAGTGGATAATTAGGTTTGTTCAGTTATATGATGCAAATTGAAAGCACAAACTGTGAAGTCTTGCACATGCTCAGTAGGAGCTGGTGCCTCAGCAAGTGTGTACATAAAACAACTGCAAGATTAGATAATGAAATAAATTGTAAAGTCTCTTAAAGCTGTGTGATCTTTCTGAATCATGAAAGTTTAAAGGGACAGTAAAGTCAAAATTAAACTTTGATGATTCTGACAGAACATGCAATTTAAATAACTTAAAGGGAGAGCCTACTTGACTTTTTTATTGTTTAAAAAAATAGATAGCACTTTTACTAGCCGTTCTCCAGCGTTTCATAACTAACATTATTATATTTATATACTTTATAACCGCTAAGTTTGGCTCTTTCTAAGCCCCAATGTTAGTTCATGTGTGCCATATAGCTACCATTGTTCTCACTCCTGTGGAGAATGATAATGGTTATGCCAGAGCCAACACTGATTGGTTAAAATTCAAGATTGTAAAAAGCACTGAGAAGAATGGGTAATAAAGGGATTATCTATATATTAAAAAAAAATAATCAAGTAGTCTGTCGTTTTAACAATTTACTTCCATTATTTAATTTGCTTAATTTTCTAGGCATCCATTGTTGAAAACCATACCTAGGTAGGCACAGGAGCAGCAATGCATTACTGAGTGCTAGTTGCCGATTGGTGGCAGCACACATATGCTTCTTGTCACTGTGTTCAGCTAGCTCCTAGTAGTGCATTGCTACTCCTTCAAATAAGGGTATCAAAAGAATGAAGCAAATTTGACAATATAGGTAAATTGCAAACCTGTTTAAAATTGCATGTTCTATTTGAATCATGAAAGAAAAAATTGCGTTTCATGTCCCTTTAATTTTGACCATAGTGTCCCTTTATTATGCTGGTGCTTTATAAATAAAGCTTATAATGATGTCCTCATGCTAATGTTTGGTTTGCTTTCAGTACATCATTATGTGTAGCATTTATACATTTATACAGCATTTATCTCTGTCTGTTACTTGTCTGAAACCCTTTTCCAACAGTCTAAAGAAAACATAACCTTATTGAGTCTCAAATTCCTTAAACTCTTTTATTGCATTTTGTTTAGGCAACACAACTAAACACACATCCGTCATGACAGAGTAAATACAAAATGGTTAGGTTTTTATTTGATTGTATCTTATGTTCTAATTTGATTTTAAATGACATTTGTATAGTTCCTGTATTCTAAAAATAGCTGTATAAACAATGAAGCCGTTGTTGTTGTTGTACCAAGCCCTGCCAGATACTGAGTTTTGTAATGTAGAGCGATGTTTCTTGTAAGTAAAAGGGTTTAATTCATTTGCACATAAAAAAGAACACAGAGGTGTATTCCAAATATTTTAGAACTTGGCATTAGAAATTATGCTTTTACATCAAGACTACTTTTTATTCCTTAAAAACTATTTTACAGTTTCTATAAAAAGCTTCTGTGTGAATTATTTATACATTTGGAATGGTTAAATATTATATATTTATATATTTTTATATATATATATATATATATATATATATATATATATATATATCCCCCTCTGGTAATTTGTCTGGAAATCGTCTTAGACACACAAGAGTCGATCACAAATCCTTTAAAAAAAACGTATCTAATGTTTCTCAACATCGCCGCCACCTACATTATATTTATTAACCCCTAATCTGCCGCCCCCAATGTTGCTGCAACCTACCTACACTTATTAACCCCTAATCTGCAACCCCCAGTTAAATGTATTAACCCCTAAACCTAAGTCTAACCCTAACCCTAACACCCCCTAATTGAAATATAATTAAAATAAATCTAAATAAAATTACTATCATTAACTACATTATTCCTATTTAAAACTAAATACTTACCTATAAAATAAACCCTAAGCTAGCTACAATATAACTAATAGTTACATTGTATCTAGCTTAGGGTTTATTTTTATTTTACAAGCAAATTTGTATTTATTTTAACTAGCTAGAATAGTTATTAAATAGTTATTAACTATTTAATAACTACCTAGCTAAAATAAATACAAATTGACCTGTAAAATAAAACCTAACCTAAGTTACAATAACACCTAACACTACACTACAATTAAATAAATTACCTAAATGAAATACAATTAAATTAATTAAATTAAATTAGCTAAATCACAAAAAAAAACACAAAATTATAGAAAAACAAAACAAATTACAGATCTTTAAACTAATTACACCTAATCTAATAGCTCTATCAAAATAAAAAGCCCCCCCAAATAAATCCCCCCTAGCCTAAACTAAACTACCAATAGCCCTTAAAAGGGCCTTTTGCAGGGCATTGCCCCAAAGATATCAGCTCTTTTTTCTGTAAAAAAAAATAAAAACACCCCCCCAACAGTAAAACCCACCACTCACACAACCAATCCCCCAAATAAAATACTAACTAAAAAAACCTAAGCTCCCCATTGCCCTGAAAAGGGCATTTGGATGGGCATTGCCCTTAAAAGGGCATTTAGCTCTTTTGCAGGCCCAAAGCCCTAACCTAAAAAATAAACCCACCCAATACACCCTTAAAAAAAACCTAACACTAACCCCCGAAGATTCACTTACCAGGAGAAGTCTTCATCCAAGCGGCAAGATGTCCTCAACGAAGCAGGCAGAAGTGATCCTCCAGATGGGCAGAAGTGGTCCTCCAGAGTCAGACGGTCAGAAGTCTTTATTCAGATGGTGTCACGGATACCAGACAGCTAAGGCTACCCACAACCCCCCTACAACCTCACCCCTGTTGTTTCTCAGTGGTTTTGGGCTCCTCAGAGCAACCACAATCTCTGGAAGCTTTTATTTGCTTGTTTTGTGAAGAGCTGGTGTATGACCAGGAAAACCCTCCTAGGCTGGCTGGGCTCCTGGCACTTCCGTTCGGCCGCCTCACAACGGACACCCGCCTAACAAGCATTGCGTTATCTTACAGCTTGCATTATCTTACAGACTTCTGCTGGCTTCTTGGAGGATGGATGTCGGATCTTCAAAACTGTAAGTGAATCTTCAGGGGTTAGTGTTAGGATTTTTTAAGGGTTTATTGGGTGGGTTTTAGTTTTAGATTAGGTTTTGGGCTGCAATAGAGCTAAATGCCCTTTTAAGGGCAATGCCCATCCAAATGCCCTTTTCGGGGCAATGGGGAGCTTAGTTTTTTTTAGTTAGGTTTTTATTTTGGGGGGTTGGTTGTGTGGGTGGTGGGTTTTACTGTTGGGGGGTGTTTGTATTTTTTATTTACAGGTAAAAGAGCTGATTTCTTTGGGGCAATGCCCCACAAAATGCCCTTTTAAGGGCTATTTGTAGTTTATTGTAGGTTAGGGTTTTTTTATTTTGGGGGTGGCTTTTTTATTTTCATAGGGCCCTTAGATTAGGTGTAATTAGTTTAAATCTTTAATAATTTATTTTTCATTTTTTGTAACTTAGGCCTAGATTTAGAGTTCGGCGGTAGCCGTGAAAACCAGCGTTAGAGGCTCCTAACGCTGGTTTTAGGCTACCACCGGTATTTGGAGTCACTCAAAAAAGGGTCTAACGCTCACTTTTCAGCCGCGACTTTTCCATACCGCAGATCCCCTTACGTCAATTGCGTATCCTATCTTTTCAATGGGATCTTCCTAACGCCGGTATTTAGAGTCGTTTCTGAAGTGAGCGTTAGAGCTCTAACGACAAAACTCCAGCCGCCGGAAAAAAGCAGGAGTTAAGAGCTTTCTGGGCTAACGCCGGTTCATAAAGCTCTTAACTACTGTACCCTAAAGTACACTAACACCCATAAACTACCTATGTACCCCTAAACTGAGGTCCCCCCACATCGCCGCAACTCGAAGACATTTTTTTAACCCCTAATCTGCCGACCGCCACCTACGTTATACTTATGTACCCCTAATCTGCTGCCCCTAACCCCGCCGACCCCTGTATTATATTTATTAACCCCTAACCTGCCCCCCACAACGTCGCCGCCAGCTACCTACAATAATTAACCCCTAATCTGCAGACCACAAAGCGCCGCCACCTACGTTATCCTTATGTACCCCTAATCTGCTGCCCCTAACACCGCCGACCCCTATATTATATTTATTAACCCCTAATCTGCCCCCCTCAACGTCGCCGACACCTGCCTACACTTATTAACCCCTAATCTGCCGAGCGGACCTGAGCGCTACTATAATAAAGTTATTAACCCCTAATCCGCCTCACTAACCCTATCATAAATAGTATTAACCCCTAATCTGCCCTCCCTAACATCGCCAACACCTAACTTCAATTATTAACCCCTAATCTGACGACCGGAGCTCATCGCTACTATAATAAATGGATTAACCCCTAAAGCTAAGTCTAACCCTAACACTAACACCCCCCTAACTTAAATATAATTTAAATCTAACGAAATTAATTAACTCTTATTAAATAAATTATTCCTATTTAAAGCTAAATACTTACCTGTAAAATACATCCTAATATAGCTACAATATAAATTATAATTATATTGTAGCTATTTTAGGATTAATATTTATTTTACAGGCAACTTGGTAATTATTTTAACCAGGTACAATAGCTATTAAATAGTTAAGAACTATTTAATAGTTACCTAGTTAAAATAATAACAAAATTACCTGTAAAATAAATCCTAACCTAAGTTATAATTAAACCTAACACTACCCTATCAATAAATTAATTAAATAAAATACCTACAATTACCTACAATTAACCTAACACTACACTATCAATAAATAAATTAAATACAATTGCTACAAATAACTACAATTACATAAACTAACTAAAGAACAAAAAATAAAAAAGAACTAAGTTACAAAAAATAAAAAAATATTTACAAACATAAGAAAAATATTACAACAATTTTAAACTAATTACACCTACTCTAAGCCCCCTAATAAAATAACAAAGACCCCCAAAATAAAAAAATGCCCTACCCTATTCTAAATTAATAGAGTTAAAAGCTCTTTTACCTTACCAGCCCTGAACAGGGCCCTTTGCGGGGCATGCCCCAAGAAAATCAGCTCTTTTGCCTGTAAAAAAAACCATACAATACCCCCCCCAACATTACAACCCACCACCCACATACCCCTAATCTAACCCAAACCCCCCTTAAATAAACCTAACACTAAGCCCCTGAAGATCTTCCTACCTTGTCTTCACCATCCAGGTATCACCGATCCGTCCTGGCATCCGGTGCTGAAGAGGTCCAGAAGAGGCTCCAAAGTCTTCCTCCTATCCGGCAAGAAGAGGACATCCGGACCGGCAAACATCTTCTCCAAGCGGCATCTTCGATCTTCTTCCATCCGGTGCGGAGCGGGTCCATCTTGAATCAGCCGACGCGGATCCATCCTCTTCTTCCGGCGTCTCCCAACGAATGACGGTTCCTTTAAGGGACGTCATCCAAGATGGCGTCCCTCTAATTCCGATTGGCTGATAGGATTCTATCAGCCAATCGGAATTAAGGTAGGAATATTCTGATTGGCTGATGGAATCAGCCAATCAGAATCAAGTTCAATCCTATTGGCTGATCCAATCAGCCAATCAGATTGAGCTCGCATTCTATTGGCTGTTCCGATCAGCCAATAGAATGCGAGCTCAATCTGATTGGCTGATTGGATCAGCCAATAGGATTGAACTTGATTCTGATTGGCTGATTCCATCAGCCAATCAGAATATTCCTACCTTAATTCCGATTGGCTGATAGAATCCTATCAGCCAATTGGAATTCGAGGGACGCCATCTTGGATGACGTCCCTTAAAGGAACCGTCATTCGTCGGGAGACGCCGGAAGAAGAGGATGGATCCGCGTCGGCTGATTCAAGATGGACCCGCTCCGCACCGGATGGAAGAAGATCGAAGATGCCGCTTGGAGAAGATGTTTGCCGGTCCGGATGTCCTCTTCTTGCCGGATAGGAGGAAGACTTTGGAGCCTCTTCTGGACCTCTTCAGCACCGGATGCCAGGACGGATCGGTGATACCTGGATGGTGAAGACAAGGTAGGAAGATCTTCAGGGGCTTAGTGTTAGGTTTATTTAAGGGGGGTTTGGGTTAGATTAGGGGTATGTGGGTGGTGGGTTGTAATGTTGGGGGGGGTATTGTATGTTTTTTTTTACAGGCAAAAGAGCTGATTTTCTTGGGGCATGCCCCGCAAAGGGCCCTGTTCAGTGCTGGTAAGGTAAAAGAGCTTTTAACTCTATTAATTTAGAATAGGGTAGGGCATTTTTTTATTTTGGGGGTCTTTGTTATTTTATTAGGGGCCTTAGAGTAGGTGTAATTAGTTTAAAATTGTTGTAATATTTTTCTTATGTTTGTAAATATTTTTTTATTTTTTGTAACTTAGTTCTTTTTTATTTTTTGTACTTTAGTTAGTTTATGTAATTGTAGTTATTTGTAGCAATTGTATTTAATTTATTTATTGATAGTGTAGTGTTAGGTTAATTGTAGGTAATTGTAGGTATTTTATTTAATTAATTTATTGATAGGGTAGTGTTAGGTTTAATTATAACTTAGGTTAGGATTTATTTTACAGGTAATTTTGTTATTATTTTAACTAGGTAACTATTAAATAGTTCTTAACTATTTAATAGCTATTGTACCTGGTTAAAATAATTACCAAGTTGCCTGTAAAATAAATATTAATCCTAAAATAGCTATAATATCATTATAATTTATATTGTAGCTATATTAGGATGTATTTTACAGGTAAGTATTTAGCTTTAAATAGGAATAATTTATTTAATAAGAGTTAATTAATTTCGTTAGATTTAAATTATATTTAAGTTAGGGGGGTGTTAGTGTTAGGGTTAGACTTAGCTTTAGGGGTTAATCCATTTATTATAGTAGCGATGAGCTCCGGTCGTCAGATTAGGGGTTAATAATTGAAGTTAGGTGTCGGCGATGTTAGGGAGGGCAGATTAGGGGTTAATACTATTTATGATAGGGTTAGTGAGGCGGATTAGGGGTTAATAACTTTATTATAGTAGCGCTCAGGTCCGCTCGGCAGATTAGGGGTTAATAAGTGTAGGCAGGTGTCGGCGACGTTGTGGGGGGCAGGTTAGGGGTTAATAAATATAATATAGGGGTCGGCGGTGTTAGGGGCAGCAGATTAGGGGTACATAGGGATAATGTAAGTTGCGGCGGTTTACGGAGCGGAAGATTAGGGGTTAATAATATAATGCAGGGGTCAGCGATAGCGGGGGCGGCAGATTAGGGGTTAATAAGTGTAAGGGTAGGGGTGTTTAGACTCGGGGTACATGTTAGAGTGTTAGGTGCAGACGTAGGAAGTGTTTCCCCATAGGAAACAATGGGGCTGCGTTAGGAGCTGAACGCGGCTTTTTTGCAGGTGTTAGGTTTTTTTTCAGCTCAAACAGCCCCATTGTTTCCTATGGGGGAATCGTGCACGAGCACGTTTTTGAGGCTGGCCGCGTCCGTAAGCAACTCTGGTATCGAGAGTTGCATTTGCGGTAAAAATGCTCTACGCTCCTTTTTTGGAGCCTAACGCAGCATTTTTTTGAACTCTCGATACCAGAGTTAATTTTATGGTGCGGCCAGAAAAAAGCCCGCGTAGCGTTAACAGCCCATCTACCGCCAAACTCCAAATCTAGGCCTATGTGTTTATTTTTGTGTGTAATTTAGTGTTTGTTATTTTTTGTAACTTAGTTGTTAGTTTTTTGTAACTTAGTCATTTTTTAGTGTAGATTTAAATTATTTGAGTAGGGTAAGGTGTTTAAATATATAATATAGTTAATTTAATTTGTAGTTTAATGTAATTTCAGTCTAATAGTTAGGTTAGGTTAATTATTAGTTTAATATAGTTTAATGTCATTTAGTATAATAGTAAGGGTAGATTAATTAATAATTTAATATAGTTTAATTTAATTCTAAAGGTAAGTTTAAATTTATTATAAGGTAGGGATGAGTTAATATTTAATATAAAGTTAGGGGTTGTTAGGTTTAGGGGTTAATAGTTCAATTTAGTTTATGGCGATGTGGGGGCTGGCGGTTTAGGGGTTAATAGGTTTAGTAAGTGCTAGTGATGTGGGAAGCCAGGGGTTTAGGGGTTAATACATTTATTTAGTTACGGTGGGGTCCGGGAGCGACGGGATAGGGGTTAATAACTTTATGTAGGTGGTGGCGGTGGCGGGAGCGGCAGATTAGGGGTTAATAACTTTTATTTTGGTGTCGGCGGTGTCGGGATAGAAGAATAGGGGTTAATAAGTATAATGTAGGTGGTGGCGGTGTTGGGGCAGCAGATTAGGGGTTAATAAGTATAATGTAGTTGGAGGTGATGTCAGGGCGTACATGTTAGGTTGTTAATTGTAAACATAAATTTTATTCTCCCATAGGAATCAATGGGATATCGGGCAGCAGCGAACATAAGCTTTTGCTGCTTTCAGACTCCCATTGATTCCTATGGCATCCGCCGCCTCCAGATTGAAATCCAGGTACGCTGGGCCGGAATAGTGGTGAGCATACCTGGTAGATATTTGTTAACCAGCAAAAGTAGTCAGATTGTGCCTAATTTGTATTCGGAACATCTGTAGTGACATAAGCATCAATCTGTGTCGGGATGAGACCGGCAGATCGTATGTTGCGTCACAAATTTCTACTTTTGCCGGTCTGTAGGCTTTGCTAACTAAGGGGAATCAAGCTCGCCACAATTACGCTGCGGAATTCCAGCATATTTGCGGTTGACTGCTTGATAAATAGGCCTCTGTATATGCATCAGGACAGGCTCTAGGGTTTGTGAAATAAAAAACTATTGATGGCACTCAAAAAGGGCTTAAAAGTAAAAAGCAATCTTTATTTCAAAAGCATAAAAAATTGGCACAAAGGAAGATGATCACGTGTTTCACGCCTCCTGGCACTTAATCTTAGGTTGTTTCATGCTTACATCAGAATATATTTAAAAAGAGCTTGGATCAATAGGCTATCCATGCAATACATCACTGTCCAGTACTCCCATGCATACTTAAAATTACAGTGATAAAAAGAAATGTAAATCTAATAGTCTCAGTAAATTCAGCATTTTATGCCCTACATTATACATTTTTATGCATTTTTAAGGTGAACTATTTTAATGGAATGGCCTTATATTGGCTTAATACATAAGCATTCCAAAGTTAGTTCTTGGTATAGTATAGATTAATAGGATATACATTTACCTTTTTTTTTAATAGTAAATTACACAATATAGTTAATCCACAAAATACCTCAAATTCCACTCTTGGTTCAATCCAAATGGAAATTTAGTTTTCAATCTATAGTTCCAATATAGTTCTTTCTTAAGAAGAATCTTATGTCTAGCTCCACCTCTAGATGGCAATATCAATAACTTTTACACTTATTTTTGGTTCATTCATAAAATTTGTACAATTGAAGTGCCTGGCTTTGCTGGAATCCGTATTATAATTTTTAATATCCCTCATATGTTCGCCAATTCTTGATCTTAGTCTTCTTGAAGTTTGTCCTACATACTGTTCCTGGCACAGCTGACATTCCAAAAGGTATACAACAATTTCTGTGGCACAGTTGTCTCACTTTAAAATCCATTTGAGTTGTAGTGCTTTTAAAGGTTTCACTACTTGAGTTAACGTTACATATGCCACAGAGCCTGACATCACATCTAAATGTCCCCTTCTTCCTTAACCAATTTGCCCATGATTCCTTTCTACAAGAGACTAAACTAAAAGACTATTTCATAGCAAGAGTTTGCGGTTTCTTTGGTACAAATTTACATTTATCAACTACAGGAGCCAAAATCTAATCTCCCCTCAATTCTTTTAAATTCCTTCTCAAGATATTACATATTTTATTAAACTGTAAGGAATATTCTGTAGAAAATACCACACTGTTATTGTCAAAGTCCCTGGTCCTATTTGTAATAGTCCTAATATTTTCTGTATTTTTTATAGTTTTTTCCACAAAAGAACACTTCACGCTCTCTAGAGCGTGTTTCAAATCATTTTCATCATATCCCCTATCCTTTAATTTCTCTATTATTTGCCTTGCCTGTTCTTTAAAAAGCTGATCTGAGTTTGTATTTCTCCTTAGCCTCAAAAACGGACTCTTTGGGATTAACAATTAAATGGCCCGGGTGACACGATCTGGCATGTAGAATTGTATTCATTGATGTGGGCTTCTGAAATGCATTAGTCAAAATTATTACCTTCTTTTCCTGGCCTATAAGGCCAAGTCCAAAAAATGAATGTTAGACTTTTAACTCATTTGAGTTAAAGGCAATCTACACTGCCCAATAAATAAACTACCAAATAAAATAGTTAATTTAATATCATCATGTATTTAGTCTGGGCTATTCACAGGAGGTGTTTAAACAATGGAGGGGCAAAGGCCTAATATTTATCTCACAACTGCTAACACAGGATTTAACAATAGACACTTATTATAACATATCCAGTTACTTTGGGTTAACTAAGAGAGACTTTCATGCTTTTTTGCAAGTTCGTCATTATATTAATGGTCTGCAAATAGAATATAAGCCGAATTGTTCTTTGGGAAGTCTGGGTAGTAGAATTAAATTATATCAGGCTAGTATATATCCAATCTCGATCTTCTATAATTTGGCTAATGCACACCAGAACTTGAAACAATTTGAAGAAATACAGAATAAACTGCAAAAAGAGTTTCCAAGATTGGATATAACAGAAATACAAGATACATTTAGAAGTATCAATAAACCATGGGTCCCAACTACCTGGAGGGAATCCCATTTATAGTTAATATAAAAGACATATATAACAATTCACAGTTTAAGCAAGTGGTATGGAACTAAGCAGACATTCCCTAAATGTAGCTCAGATACGGCTGTTATGTTCCTGTCCCTTTAAATCAGGATGTTCAGGTATTGACATCCCTATATAAGGCCCCTCCTCCAGTCTACCTATGCTTGGTAATTTGTACTCACTTAGCTATATGCTGAGCAACAACGAAGACACCTTGCTGATATTCCTAACCAAGGAATATACTCCTAACAACTACAACTGCTGTGTGCTTTCCAACTTTGGATCGTCATATTCCAGGTTTCTCTGTTTTGTCCGGAATCTCTAAAGTATCTCTCACTTGTTAATTCAGTTTCTCCCGGCCTTCTACATTGAAGCCGTGAATCGGCGTCTGACGTCATCGCAAGTCTCCGGATCTCTCTCTCACTCAGGCTGCAAACAAACAATTCCTGTGCTTAACAGCAACTCACCTTGAAGCTGCGGTAACCGTTACTATTCCTTACTCTCTGAAGTTGGTAACGTATTATACCTTAATTTACTTACAACTTAGAAGGACTTTCCTGCTTGTTTAAAGTGTGACGCTTATGCAAATACAGCTACCGGTTACTATCTGATCGCTTGTATCATCTAACGATTCAGCTTGATGAACTGTGCTTAACTATTCTATGTGCATTATCAAATAATCTTACTGTTGTCTGTGAAAAGACTGTCTGCTGTTTATATGAATACTAACAACTTATAGACTAACTAAGGACTGCCTGTTGCCTAAAAACATCATTAATTGTTATAGAGCTCTCCTGCTTATTATATATTGAAACACCTCCTGGTTGCAACCTGTGTTTCTTGAGGCTGACATTTACCTACTCATTCTTAATCTTGTCTTTATCTAACTCTCACATTTCAACTGCTATCTCTGTAAATATCTGCATATTGCAACCTGGTATTGCAATCGGGATATTATACCTTTAAATCTTATTTCTTTCACTCTGTATCCATGCAGCAGTGACCCTCAGATCTATGAGCAAAAACTAGGTTCTTGATTACATCTAATGAACCTAAAGGTTTGGTGTGAGACTGAGTGGTCCTGCAGTTAGGATATCAAATACTTACACCTAACATAACATATTACCAAGCCATTTATATATCCTACAGCATGGATATCACTGAACTTACAAACCGTGTGGGTTCCCTTGCACAAAGCATGGACCATATGCTACAAGGCCTCAGAGAAATTAAAATTGAAAATGATCACATTAGGAAGTTTATTAATGAGCACTTATCTAATAAACCTGCTCCTATTGAATTAACACCTGAACCAATTGTATCTCCACCTGAAAAATTCTTTGGTGACTGGACTCAGTTTAGAGAATTTAAAAACTCCTGCACTTTGTACTTTTCTTTAAAACCCCGAACCTATACATCTGATCGGGTCAAAGTTTTAACGGTCATCTCATACCTCAGAGGAGAGCCTAAATCCTGGGCTAACGCCTTCTATGAGAACAATGACCCCATATTAGATTCATTAGATGCCTTCTTCTCTGCCATGTCTCTATTATATGAAGACCATCATAAGCAGAATACTGCTGAGACTGCTCTTAGGAGCCTACGACAAGGTAAAAGAGCAGTAGAAGAATATATTACGGACTTTAAAAGATGGGCACCAGACACCCAATGGAATGAACCTGCTCTCAGAAATCAGTTCAGAACAGGTCTTTCTGAAACATTAAAAGATGAATTAGCCCGTGGTGCAGTTCCTCTGGATTTGGAGAATCTCATGACCTTATGTATCACTGTTGATAGAAGGATAAGAGAACGTAGATCTGAAAGGGCAGTATCTGATCCTATTGCCAAGAAAATCCCGGTATACCATTCTGTGGTCTCTGCGCCATCTAAATCAAATGACGAACCTATGGAAGTTGCTGTTATGAGGGGTCCTCTAAAACCAGAGGAAAAATCAAGAAGGAAGCTACATAACTTGTGTTTATATTGCGCAGCAAAGGACCATGGTGTTAGAGACTGTCCTGTTCTTATCAGACAGAAGAGGGGTAAGAATCTTCAGCACCAAAATTGCCTTAATAAATTGTCTACGCTTACCACTCATTTACCAATTTCTGTTTTCTTGCAGTGGCGTCAACAGAAGACAAAAACCCAGGCCGTTATTGACTCTGGTGCATCTGGGAATTTCATTGACCAAGCATTTGTTATAAAACATCAAATACCCACAATAAAAAAAGAAAGTGCACAAGCCATAAGATTGGTTGATGGTTTTCTTATGAATACAGGGCCTATCACGCATCACACTACACCCTTACAAGTTATCACACAGACAGGCCATACTGAGACATGTACATTTGACGTTTTGCCTTCTAGTTTATACCCGTTAATTTTTGGTATTAATTGGTTGATAAAGCATGATCCTGATATATCTTGGAAGCAAGGTGTTGTGAATTTTAATTCCACTTACTGTAAGGAAGTCTGTTTTTCCAAAGCTTCTGTGTGTTGTATGACTGATCATGTTCTACCTGAATGTTATCAAGAATATTCCGATGTGTTTGACAAAGTAGAAGCTCAGAACCTACCCCCCCATAGGTCTTATGACTGTCCGATAGACTTACTACCGGGCAGTTCTATTCCCTTTGGTCATATATACCCTATGTCACAACCTGAATTGGTTCACTTGAAACAGTATTTAGAGGACAACCTTAAGAAGGGATTTATAAGACCTTCCACCTCTCCAGCGGGTGCTGCAATGTTTTTTGTTAAAAACAAGGACGGGTCACTTCGTCCTATTATCGACTACAGACAACTTAATAAATGTACTAAGAAAAACAGGTACCCACTCCCACTCATCCCAGAACTTATAGAACGGTTGCAAGGAGCTAAAATTTACACAAAATTAGATCTTAGAGGAGCTTATAATTTGATAAGAATGAGGAAGGGGGATGAGTGGCTAACAGCTTTCCGCACACGTTATGGACTGTATGAATATACAGTAATGCCTTTCGGTCTGTGCAACGCTCCTGCAACGTTCCAGTGTTTTATAAATGACGTATTCCATGACTTACTTGATGTCTGTATGGTCATTTATTTAGATGACATTTTGATCTATTCTGACAATATAACAAACCATCTCACCCATGTCAAGCTTGTTTTGTCCAGACTTCATACACACCATCTCTATGCTAAGTTAGAGAAATGCATTTTTAACACCACTACTATTTCCTTCTTAGGATACCATGTTTCCCCTTCTGGTATTGCCATGGAAGCAAACAAAGTGGAAGCTATTATTAACTGGAGCACTCCCAGTACAAAGAATGATGTCCAGAGATTCCTTGTGTTTGCAAACTTTTACAGGAAGTTTATCAAGGGCTTTTCTGAGATTGCTAGACCCTTGACTAAATTAACTCAGAAAAAACCTGGTTTCTCTTGGAATATTCATGCTGAGAACGCATTTAATATATTAAAGGAGAGGTTCGTAACAGCACCGATACTCAAATTCCCAGATCCCAGTTTGCAGTACACGCTTGAGGTCGATGCTTCTGAATACGCTCTTGGAGCTGTACTCTCACAAAGAGTTTCACCCAAGGAAGCACTGCATCCAATATCATATTACTCTAGGGTAATGAGCTCAGCCGAGTTAAATTATGCTATTGGTGAAAAAGAGCTTCTCGCAATAAAATCAGCACTAGAGTTTTGGAGACACCTCCTTGAGGGTACTAAACATACTATTCTTATACTTACGGATCATAGAAACCTTGAATATTTAAAAACCAGCAAAACGTTAACTTCTAGACAAGTTAGATGGAGCCTCTTCTTTTCAAGATTTGATTTTACCATCACTTACCGCCCGGGTTCCAAAAATACAAAAGCAGATGCTCTTTCAAGGAAAGATCCAAAACCTCAACATTATATACCTCCAGATTCTATCATTCCACAAAATAAATTCATTGGATTAACTTCAATCACTGAAACCTCTATAAAAGAATATCAGGAAGCAGATCCAACACTCCCATTAGCAGATCTACAAAAACACAGTAGCAATTTGTATTACCATGGAAACCAGATATACATACCAGAACCTTTACGAAATGAATTAATGCATTGTGCACATGATTCTCTTCTATCAGGACATCCCGGACTTCATAAAACACTACGCATACTTCAAAGAGACTATTGGTGGCCCAATATGAAAAGTTCTGTCTTGTCTTACATCCGGTCCTGTTCTGTCTGCGCTACTTGCAAACATACTAGAACTCGTCCTTATGGTCTCCTTCTTTCGTTACCAGTTCCCGATAGACCCTGGAAGGACATAGCAATGGACTATATAGTGGAGCTACCCCCATCCTCTAACCATAATACAATTTTAGTCATTGTTGATCTGTTTTCTAAAATGGCACATTTTATTCCACATATGGGTTTACCAACCGCTTCCGAAACAGCCTTACTGTTCCTAAATCATGTTGTAAAGTTACATGGACTACCCGACTCTATCACGTCTGATAGAGGATCTCAATTCACCTCTAAGTTCTGGACTCAGTTATGTTCTATCCTCAAGATTACTAGGAGATTAAGTACTGCTTATCATCCCCAGACTAATGGTCAGTGCGAAAGGACTAACCAGTCCCTTGAACAGTATTTGAGATGTTATTGTACCAACCAACAGGATAACTGGTTCGCTCTGTTGCCTACTGCAGAATTCGCACATAATAACATGACCAACGCATCCACAAAAACTTTGTCATTCTATATTAATTATGGTTTTCACCCTTCATATCATCTTTTCCACAGAACTGATTCCCTGCTACCTACTGTGGATCAGACTGTTAACACTATTGCTGAGGGGTTCTCTGTTCTCAAAACAACCTTACAAGAAGCTCAAGCTTCACAGAAACACCATTATGATTTAAGGCGCTCAAAACCCCCTCTTTATAAACCTGGGGATAAGGTTTGGCTCAGTACTAGACACCTGAAACTTTGTATTCCAAGTAAAAAGCTTGGAAGTCTTTTCATAGGACCTTATGACATAGTTAAGGTTGTTAATCCAAATGCTGTGACTCTTCAGCTACCTCCTTCTCTCAGGATACATCCTACATTCCATGTGTCCCTCCTGAAACCTTTCTCTCCGATAAGAGATCCCCCTCATCCTTCGTTGACTGACCCTCCAGTTGTGGAAGATATTGAGTATGAGGTCGATTCTATTTTGGACTCTCGTTTATATCGCAATCAACTCCAGTACCTGGTACGATGGAAAGGTTTTGGGGCTGATGAGGACTCCTGGGAACCATATTCTAATTTGTCGGCACCTCGTCTTCTTTCAATATTTCATCGGAGGAATCCCGACCGACCCAAGCCTTGATCCGCGGAGCGGCTCCTTTTAGGGGGGCGTCCTGTTATGTTCCTGTCCCTTTAAATCAGGATGTTCAGGTATTGACATCCCTATATAAGGCCCCTCCTCCAGTCTACCTATGCTTGGTAATTTGTACTCACTTAGCTATATGCTGAGCAACAACGAAGACACCTTGCTGATATTCCTAACCAAGGAATATACTCCTAACAACTACAACTGCTGTGTGCTTTCCAACTTTGGATCGTCATATTCCAGGTTTCTCTGTTTTGTCCGGAATCTCTAAAGTATCTCTCACTTGTTAATTCAGTTTCTCCCGGCCTTCTACATTGAAGCCGTGAATCGGCGTCTGACGTCATCGCAAGTCTCCGGATCTCTCTCTCACTCAGGCTGCAAACAAACAATTCCTGTGCTTAACAGCAACTCACCTTGAAGCTGCGGTAACCGTTACTATTCCTTACTCTCTGAAGTTGGTAACGTATTATACCTTAATTTACTTACAACTTAGAAGGACTTTCCTGCTTGTTTAAAGTGTGACGCTTATGCAAATACAGCTACCGGTTACTATCTGATCGCTTGTATCATCTAACGATTCAGCTTGATGAACTGTGCTTAACTATTCTATGTGCATTATCAAATAATCTTACTGTTGTCTGTGAAAAGACTGTCTGCTGTTTATATGAATACTAACAACTTATAGACTAACTAAGGACTGCCTGTTGCCTAAAAACATCATTAATTGTTATAGAGCTCTCCTGCTTATTATATATTGAAACACCTCCTGGTTGCAACCTGTGTTTCTTGAGGCTGACATTTACCTATTCATTCTTAATCTTGTCTTTATCTAACTCTCACGTTTCAACTGCTATCTCTGTAAATATCTGCATATTGCAACCTGGTATTGCAATCGGGATATTATACCTTTAAATCTTATTTCTTTCACTCTGTATCCATGCAGCAGTGACCCTCAGATCTATGAGCAAAAACTAGGTTCTTGATTACATCTAATGAACCTAAAGGTTTGGTGTGAGACTGAGTGGTCCTGCAGTTAGGATATCAAATACTTACACCTAACATAACAACGGCAGATATTTTACATTATTTTTGGTCATGTCCTAAAATTTTTATTAATTATTGGATCAAGAGTATACTTTCAATAAATTTTGATATTCTGCCACAGCATGTTTTTTTCTTAGTTAAATATTCAGAGGGATGCAGAGAAAATGAGTTGATTAATACTATAATATTACTGATTAGGAATCTAATTCTTAAGAGATGTAAAGCTCATAAAACCCCTAAATTTATAGTTTGCAAGGACGCGTTAACAGCACAATGTGCCATTGAACAACATTCCATACAGAATCCCACAAATACACAAATAAAATGTTTCTTGCCCTTGAGTGCTAATGACGGCTCAGAGCCGTCATTAGCACTCAACTACCTTTTTTGCAATCTGGGGGCCCCCACCTGCTCCTACCCCGGTGATTGTGCCTGCATAGTGAAAGGCATCGGCAGGGCTTCCCGTTACGTGCGGTGACATCACGCGCAATGACGCAATGAAGTCACCGCGCAACTTTATTTAAAATTGTCAATACAAAGATAGTTATTGATTTATTGCCTGAAAATCTCCAAGGCCAATTAGTTAGGTCCGGATGTCCTCTTCTTGCCGGATAGGAGGAAGACTTTGGAGCCTCTTCTGGACCTCTTCAGCACCAGATGCCAGGACGGATCGGTGATACCTGGATGGTGAAGACAAGGTAGGAAGATCTTCAGGGGCTTAGTGTTAGGTTTATTTAAGGGGGGTTTGGGTTAGATTAGGGGTATGTGGGTGGTGGGTTGTAATGTTGGGGGGGGTATTGTATGTTTTTTTTTACAGGCAAAAGAGCTAATTTTCTTGGGGCATGCCCCGCAAAGGGCCCTGTTCAGTGCTGGTAAGGTAAAAGAGCTTTTAACTCTATTAATTTAGAATAGGGTAGGGCATTTTTTTATTTTGGGGGTCTTTGTTATTTTATTAGGGGGCTTAGAGTAGGTGTAATTAGTTTAAAATTGTTGTAATATTTTTCTTATGTTTGTAAATATTTTTTTATTTTTTGTAACTTAGTTCTTTTTTATTTTTTGTACTTTAGTTAGTTTATGTAATTGTAGTTATTTGTAGCAATTGTATTTAATTTATTTATTGATAGTGTAGTGTTAGGTTAATTGTAGGTAATTGTAGGTATTTTATTTAATTAATTTATTGATAGGGTAGTGTTAGGTTTAATTATAACTTAGGTTAGGATTTATTTTACAGGTAATTTTGTTATTATTTTAACTAGGTAACTATTAAATAGTTCTTAACTATTTAATAGCTATTGTACCTGGTTAAAATAATTACCAAGTTGCCTGTAAAATAAATATTAATCCTAAAATAGCTATAATATCATTATAATTTATATTGTAGCTATATTAGGATGTATTTTACAGGTAAGTATTTAGCTTTAAATAGGAATAATTTATTTAATAAGAGTTAATTAATTTCGTTAGATTTAAATTATATTTAAGTTAGGGGGGTGTTAGTGTTAGGGTTAGACTTAGCTTTAGGGGTTAATCCATTTATTATAGTAGCGATGAGCTCCGGTCGTCAGATTAGGGGTTAATAATTGAAGTTAGGTGTCGGCGATGTTAGGGAGGGCAGATTAAGGGTTAATACTATTTATGATAGGGTTAGTGAGGCAGATTAGGGGTTAATAACTTTATTATAGTAGCGCTCAGGTCCGCTCGGCAGATTAGGGGTTAATAAGTGTAGGCAGGTGTCGGCGACGTTGTGGGGGGCAGGTTAGGGGTTAATAAATATAATATAGGGGTCGGCGGTGTTAGGGGCAGCAGATTAGGGGTACATAGGGATAATGTAAGTTGCGGCGGTTTACGGAGCGGAAGATTAGGGGTTAATAATATAATGCAGGGGTCAGCGATAGCGGGGGCGGCAGATTAGGGGTTAATAAGTGTAAGGGTAGGGGTGTTTAGACTCGGGGTACATGTTAGAGTGTTAGGTGCAGACGTAGGAAGTGTTTCCCCATAGGAAACAATGGGGCTGCGTTAGGAGCTGAACGCGGCTTTTTTGCAGGTGTTAGGTTTTTTTTCAGCTCAAACAGCCCCATTGTTTCCTATGGGGGAATCGTGCACGAGCACGTTTTTGAGGCTGGCCGCGTCCGTAAGCAACTCTGGTATCGAGAGTTGCATTTGCGGTAAAAATGCTCTACGCTCCTTTTTTGGAGCCTAACGCAGCATTTTTTTGAACTCTCGATACCAGAGTTAATTTTATGGTGCGGCCAGAAAAAAGCCTGCGTAGCGTTAACAGCCCATCTACCGCCAAACTCCAAATCTAGGCCTATGTGTTTATTTTTGTGTGTAATTTAGTGTTTGTTATTTTTTGTAACTTAGTTGTTAGTTTTTTGTAACTTAGTCATTTTTTAGTGTAGATTTAAATTATTTGAGTAGGGTAAGGTGTTTAAATATATAATATAGTTAATTTAATTTGTAGTTTAATGTAATTTCAGTCTAATAGTTAGGTTAGGTTAATTATTAGTTTAATATAGTTTAATGTCATTTAGTATAATAGTAAGGGTAGATTAATTAATAATTTAATATAGTTTAATTTAATTCTAAAGGTAAGTTTAAATTTATTATAAGGTAGGGATGAGTTAATATTTAATATAAAGTTAGGGGTTGTTAGGTTTAGGGGTTAATAGTTCAATTTAGTTTATGGCGATGTGGGGGCTGGCGGTTTAGGGGTTAATAGGTTTAGTAAGTGCTAGTGATGTGGGAAGCCAGGGGTTTAGGGGTTAATACATTTATTTAGTTACGGTGGGGTCCGGGAGCGACGGGATAGGGGTTAATAACTTTATGTAGGTGGTGGCGGTGGCGGGAGCGGCAGATTAGGGGTTAATAACTTTTATTTTGGTGTCGGCGGTGTCGGGATAGAAGAATAGGGGTTAATAAGTATAATGTAGGTGGCGGCGGTGTTGGGGCAGCAGATTAGGGGTTAATAAGTATAATGTAGTTGGAGGTGATGTCAGGGCGTACATGTTAGGTTGTTAATTGTAAACATAAATTTTATTCTCCCATAGGAATCAATGGGATATCGGGCAGCAGCGAACATAAGCTTTTGCTGCTTTCAGACTCCTATTGATTCCTATGGCATCCGCCGCCTCCAGATTGAAATCCAGGTACGCTGGGCCGGAATAGTGGTGAGCATACCTGGTAGATATTTGTTAACCAGCAAAAGTAGTCAGATTGTGCCTAATTTGTATTCGGAACATCTGTAGTGACATAAGCATCAATCTGTGTCGGGATGAGACCGGCAGATCGTATGTTGCGTCACAAATTTCTACTTTTGCCGGTCTGTAGGCTTTGCTAACTAAGGGGAATCAAGCTCGCCACAATTACGCTGCGGAATTCCAGCATATTTGCGGTTGACTGCTTGATAAATAGGCCTCTGTATATGCATCAGGACAGGCTCTAGGGTTTGTGAAATAAAAAACTATTGATGGCACTCAAAAAGGGCTTAAAAGTAAAAAGCAATCTTTATTTCAAAAGCATAGAAAATTGGCACAAAGGAAGATGATCACGTGTTTCACGCCTCCTGGCACTTAGGGCTCCATGTACTAAGAGGCGGGCGGACAGCTTCTTAACTCGCAAAGCTGTCCGCCCGCCTCCGCTACACACGGGCAGCGGATCTATTGATCCGCTTGCCCGTATGTATCATTACACACTCAGCGGAGTGTGTAATGCCCGCCCCTTCAGTCGCGCGACCAATCACGCGACTGAAGGGGCTGTCAATCACCGAGAGCGAGCGAGCTCTCGGTGATTCTGCTTCGCCACCTAAGAGGTGGCGTAGGGTGTAGGAAGCAGCGGTCTAATGACCGCTGCTTCTTACATTGCGGGAAGCAGGCTCGCATATGCGAACCTGCCCCGCAAAGGCTCCGGAGCAGCTTTCGCTGCTTCGTACATGGAGCCCTTAATCTTAGGTTGTTTCATGCTTACATCAGAATATATTTAAAAAGAGCTTGGATCAATAGGCTATCCATGCAATACATCACTGTCCAGTACTCCCATGCATACTTAAAATTACAGTGATAAAAAGAAATGTAAATCTAATAGTCTCAGTAAATTCAGTATTTTATGCCCTACATTATACATTTTTATGCATTTTTAAGGTGAACTATTTTAATGGAATGGCCTTATATTGGCTTAATACATAAGCATTCCAAAGTTAGTTCTTGGTATAGTATAGATTAATAGGATATACATTTACCTTTTTTTTTAATAGTAAATTACACAATATAGTTAATCCACAAAATACCTCAAATTCCACTCTTGGTTCAATCCAAATGGAAATTTAGTTTTCAATCTATAGTTCCAATATAGTTCTTTCTTAAGAAGAATCTTATGTCTAGCTCCACCTCTAGATGGCAATATCAATAACTTTTACACTTATTTTTGGTTCATTCATAAAATTTGTACAATTGAAGTGCCTGGCTTTGCTGGAATCCGTATTATAATTTTTAATATCCCTCATATGTTCGCCAATTCTTGATCTTAGTCTTCTTGAAGTTTGTCCTACATACTGTTCCTGGCACAGCTGACATTCCAAAAGGTATACAACAATTTCTGTGGCACAGTTGTCTCACTTTAAAATCCATTTGAGTTGTAGTGCTTTTAAAGGTTTCACTACTTGAGTTAACGTTACATATGCCACAGAGCCTGACATCACATCTAAATGTCCCCTTCTTCCTTAACCAATTTGCCCATGATTCCTTTCTACAAGAGACTAAACTAAAAGACTATTTCATAGCAAGAGTTTGCGGTTTCTTTGGTACAAATTTACATTTATCAACTACAGGAGCCAAAATCTAATCTCCCCTCAATTCTTTTAAATTCCTTCTCAAGATATTACATATTTTATTAAACTGTAAGGAATATTCTGTAGAAAATACCACACTGTTATTGTCAAAGTCCCTGGTCCTATTTGTAATAGTCCTAATATTTTCTGTATTTTTTATAGTTTTTTTCCACAAAAGAACACTTCACGCTCTCTAGAGCGTGTTTCAAATCATTTTCATCATATCCCCTATCCTTTAATTTCTCTATTATTTGCCTTGCCTGTTCTTTAAAAAGCTGATCTGAGTTTGTATTTCTCCTTAGCCTCAAAAACGGACTCTTTGGGATTAACAATTAAATGGCCCGGGTGACACGATCTGGCATGTAGAATTGTATTCATTGATGTGGGCTTCTGAAATGTATTAGTCAAAATTATTACCTTCTTTTCCTGGCCTATAAGGCCAAGTCCAAAAAATGAATGTTAGACTTTTAACTCATTTGAGTTAAAGGCAATCTACACTGCCCAATAAATAAACTACCAAATAAAATAGTTAATTTAATATCATCATGTATTTAGTCTGGGCTATTCACAGGAGGTGTTTAAACAATGGAGGGGCAAAGGCCTAATATTTATCTCACAACTGCTAACACAGGATTTAACAATAGACACTTATTATAACATATCCAGTTACTTTGGGTTAACTAAGAGAGACTTTCATGCTTTTTTGCAAGTTCGTCATTATATTAATGGTCTGCAAATAGAATATAAGCCGAATTGTTCTTTGGGAAGTCTGGGTAGTAGAATTAAATTATATCAGGCTAGTATATATCCAATCTCGATCTTCTATAATTTGGCTAATGCACACCAGAACTTGAAACAATTTGAAGAAATACAGAATAAACTGCAAAAAGAGTTTCCAAGATTGGATATAACAGAAATACAAGATACATTTAGAAGTATCAATAAACCATGGGTCCCAACTACCTGGAGGGAATCCCATTTATAGTTAATATAAAAGACATATATAACAATTCACAGTTTAAACAAGTGGTATGGAACTAAGCAGACATTCCCTAAATGTAGCTCAGATACGGCAGATATTTTACATTATTTTTGGTCATGTCCTAAAATTTTTATTAATTATTGGATCAAGAGTATACTTTCAATAAATTTTGATATTCTGCCACAGCATGTTTTTTTCTTAGTTAAATATTCAGAGGGATGCAGAGAAAATGAGTTGATTAATACTATAATATTACTGATTAGGAATCTAATTCTTAAGAGATGTAAAGCTCATAAAACCCCTAAATTTATAGTTTGCAAGGACGCGTTAACAGCACAATGTGCCATTGAACAACATTCCATACAGAATCCCACAAATACACAAATAAAATGTTTCTTGCCCTTGAGTGCTAATGACGGCTCAGAGCCGTCATTAGCACTCAACTACCTTTTTTGCAATCTGGGGGCCCCCACCTGCTCCTACCCCGGTGATTGTGCCTGCATAGTGAAAGGCATCGGCAGGGCTTCCCGTTACGTGCGGTGACATCACGCGCAATGACGCAATGAAGTCACCGCGCAACTTTATTTAAAATTGTCAATACAAAGATAGTTATTGATTTATTGCCTGAAAATCTCCAAGGCCAATTAGTTAGACCTCTGAGTAAAACAGAGTTTGTTTGGTTTAATGTTATTGCAGGCCATTTTCCAAATTATTGGATTGAAGAGTAGGTAGAAAATCCTATTCTTGGTTTCTCTTTGATCCTTTTTCATACTACAAGCCCTCCTTGGTCTTCTCTGAAATCTGGACCAATTATACACCTTGTAATTCATATAATCCTCTTGATCCCTATTAAATTTGAGTCCTCTGCAATCTGCCATTTCCTCATCCGTTTTGTGTACTTTAATTTTCATACCAGATTTCAAATTGGCCTATTGAACATCCGTCTTAAAGAATCTTAGTTCAGATTTCACAGACTGAATTTGTCCCTTTAAATTATCCCTCTTCTTTTGTTTTACTCCTGATCAGGATATCCATCAAGATGAGAGAGCAATTAGTCAATGCATCTTTCCACTCCTGCTCTTATTCATCATCCTCCACATCAAACAAGGGGAATTTCTTAAATCCCCAATCTTCACGGCACTCTTTTCACATACACATAATGATTAAATGCAACTACATCCCACATTAAGCGCACGTCTGTTAACAGAAGTCTTTCTAATTGATTAAACAAATCCTTGATATCTTTTATTTCACAAACTCTATTGACAGATGTAGCAAATATTTTGTCAAACTTAATCTTCAATGTAAATTTCGAATTTGTCAGGGTTTTTTCCCTGTTTTGTTTGCCATGTGCTGCTGGCAGCCATTTTACTCATCTCTCTTGCTGACTCTGGTGCATACTGTGTGATGCTGCTCATTTCCTGCACTTCCTTTTATGGCCAGACTGGTATACATCATCAGTGTGAGACAGGATGCAGTCTCAGAATTGTGATGTCATCACTTATTATTTAAAGGACCTCTGTTCAGTATGCTTTGCCCTTGCGTTGTCTCAGACCTGTTTGTGAGAGCTCCTGTTTATTACCTGGCTGTCTGACGTCCCTCCTGGTTCCTGATCCCTGGCTTGTTCCTGACTCTGCTGTTCTCCTTGTTCCTGATTCCGGCTCGTCTGACTACTCGCTTTGGCTCCTGACTCAGCTCGTCTGACTTCCAGCTCTGGTTTTGATTCCTGGATTATTTGACTTGTGGACTTTTTATTATTTTTTGCTATTAATAAAGGTGTGATTATTTTTGCACTTCTCGTCTCAGTCTGATTCCTGACACCCTGACATTACGCAAAGGCCATGAATGCTGATTGTGCTAATAATCCACCTTTACCTGCCATAATTTCCAGCATGGATGTACAGGATCACTGCTTGGCTCAATTTGCACTAGCCCTGTAAACCCTGCTGACTCACACTGCACATTTGGACCAAAGTGTCCCGCAAGTTATGGCTGCTCCTGTTGCCGCTGCTGCACCTATTCCTACCAGGAGCATGTCCGGTTCTGCACCTCTACCTCGGCGTTATGGAGCCGATCCTAATCAGTGCAGAGGGTTTTTGAACCAGGTGGGCATTTACTTTAAGATGTTACCTCAGGCGTTTCTCTCTGACAGAGCTAAGGTGGGATTTCTCATCTTGTTACTCTCTGACACAGCTCTTGCCTGGGCTAATCCCTTGTGGGAAACTAATAAACCTGGGATTTCAAATAACCCTGAATTTGTGGCCTCCTTTTGAAGGGTATTTGATGCTCCGGCTCGCTCCTCCTCTGCTGCTAAACGACTCATGTCCATTCAGCAAGGTACAAGATCTGTTGCTCAGTATGCCATTGAGTTCCGAACGCTTGCAGCAGAGGTAGGTTGGAACAATGAAGCCCTTGTTGCTGCCTTCTTTCATGGGCTCTGTGATGCGATTAAAGACGAAGTTGCTGCCAGAGATTTACCAGAAGATCTCGAGGCATTGGTGTTTTTTTTATCCTAATTGACATCAGACTAAGTGAGAGATCCTCTTTCAAGGAGCGCTTGCAGAAGCCTCCTGTTCTGTTGTCTCCTACGTGTTCGTTTCCACCCATGCCTCCCTCTCCTCCCATGCCTCCTGGTCCCAAGTCACCAGGTACTGTTGAGCAGATGCAGTTGGGATTCACGCGTCTCTCTGTGGCGGAGAGGGCCTTTAGGAGGAGGGAGGGGCTCTGCCTCTATTGTGGTTTACAGGGCCACCTTTTTAAGTCTTGTCCTATACGGCCAGGAAACGCTCACACCTAAGGTCCTGTTGGGAGCAGACCTTGGGTGGTTTATCCTTGTCCCCAGAACCGCTAAAGGAGAAACCTTTGGTCATGGTTGTCCTTTCCTGGGTGGACTTCTCCATTGCCACCCAGGCTCTTGTTGACTCCGGTGCTGCGGGCTATTTCATTGACAGTGCTTTTGTATCAAAGCACTCCATTCCTGTTTTGCCTCGGTCCATTCTGCTTGCTATTGAGGCCATTGATGGCAGGCCCCTTCAGCCCGCACTCGTTACTCATGAAACTGCTCCGTTATCCATGGCTGTTGGGGCTCTCTATTTTGAAACCCTCCAGTTCCAGGTGATAAACTCTCAGCATTTTCTGGTTGTTCTGGGTTATCCCTGGCTCGACTGGCGCAGGTCCGAAATTTTGTCGTGGTCTCCGCAATGTATTTCCACTTGTCTTCGGAAACCAGTTAAAGTCTTGTGCACTTCTTCGGTATCTCAATTGCCAGAGGAGTACAGAGAGTTCCTAGATGTTTTTGACAAGGTGCATGCCGGTACGTTGCCTTCTCACTGGTCTTACGATTGTGCCATATACCTGCAACCCGGAGCTTTTCCTCCTCGGGGCCGGGTTTACCCTCTGTCTGTTGCGGAGAATTGTGCTATGGAGGAGTATGTTGCTGATGCTCTGTCGAGGGGGATCATCCACAAATCCTGCTCTCCTGCAGGGGCTGGCTTCTTCTTTGTGAAGGCTGGTGAGTTAAGACCATGCATCGATTATAGGGGTCTTAATTATCTTACCATTAAGAATTCTTACTATTCCGCTCATTACGGAACTCTTTGACCGCCTCAAGGGAGCTACGGTCTTTACAAAACTTGATTTGAGAGGAGCGTACAATCTCGTTAGGATCAAGGAGGGCCACAAATGCGAAACAGCATTTAACACTAGGAGCGGGCATTATGAGTATCTTGTAATGCCCTTTGGCTATGTAATGCTCCTGTTGTTTTCCAGGAATTTATTAATGATGTCCTACGAGATATGTTGCAACAGTGTGTGGTGGAGTACTTGTACGACATCCTCATACACTCACCCACACTTAAGGCTCATCGTTCTGATGTTACACGGGTTCTTCAGAGACTACGTGAGAACGACCTGTTTTGTAAACTCGGGAAATGTGAGTTCCATCAGACTCAAGTAACCTTCCTAGGTTATGTTATCTCCGTTGCAGGGTTCTCCATGGATCCTGACAAGTTATCTGCAGTTCTGCAGTGACCTCGTCCAGTTGGTCTTCGGTCTATTCAACATTTTTTGGGGTTCGCCAATTACTATCGAAAGTTTATTAAAAACTTTTCTTCCTTGGTCAAACCTATCACAGACATGACCCGTAAAGAGAATGATCCACTCCATTGGTCACCTTCTGCCATTAAGGCCTTTGTCTTAAGATTGCCTTTGCTGCCGCTCTAGTTCTGGCTCATCCTAACCCTGTCCTGCCTTTTGTTCTTGAGGTTGATGCGTCTGAGACTGGAGTAGGTGCCCTCTTGTCTCAACGTCCTACGCCTGACGGTTCCATGCATCCGTGTGGTTTCTTCTCTAAGAAATTGTCTCCAGTGGAGTGCAATTATGAAATTGGCGACAGGAAATTACTTGCCATATTTTTGGCACTCAAGGAATGGAGGCATCTTATCGAGGGTACAAGCGTGCCAGTTCTCATTCTTACTGACCACAAGAATTTAACTTATCTATCTGAAGCAAAACGTTTGTCGCCCCAACAGGCCAGATGGGCGCTATTTTTGTCTCAGTTTAATTATGTGGTCTCCTACCTGCCTGGTAGTAAGAATGTTAGGGCTGATGCCCTTTCTCAACAATTTTCCACTCTGTCCAAGGAGGAGTCTGTACCTACTCCAGTTATATCTCCTGACCATAATTTGGCTACCATACGTACTAATTTGACTTTCATCTTGGGGGAGGAGATCCTGGCTGCACAAACCAATGCACCACCTGAGAAACCTAGTGGTAAGTATTTTGTTCCTGAGAATCTTCTAACTAAACTTTTGCACACTTACCACTATCCTAAAGCCGCAGGTCACCCAGGCAAGAACCAAATGATTTGGTCTGTCACTCGACAATTCTGGTGGCCAAGTATTCGTTCTGATGTTGCTGCGTATGTTGCCTCCTGCTCAGTTTGTGCTCAGAATAAGACTCCTCGACGTCTTCCTGTGGGTCTTCTTCAACCTATTGCTAATGGTGAGCATCCTTGGACACATCTTTCCATGGACTTCATTGTCGAGCTCCCTGTTTCCAATGGCAATACTGTTATCCTTATGGTGGTTGACCGTTTTTCTAAAATGTCACATTGCATTCCCTTGAAGAAGTTGCCTAACGCTCAGGAGCTTGCTTCAATGTTTGCCCGGGAGGTCTTCCATTTACATGGGTTACCCAAGGAGATAGTGTCGGACTGGGGTAGCCAGTTTGTCTCCAGATTTTGGCGTTCCTTTTGTGCTCAAATGGGGATCCAGCTTTCCTTCTCAGCATATCACCCTCAATCCAATGGGGCTGCGGAACGGTCTAATCAAGCCCTGGAACAGTTCCTCCGTTGCTATGTCTCAGATCACCACAATAATTGGTCTGAACTGTTACCTTGGCAGAGTTTGCTTGTAATAGTGCTATTAATGCTTCCTCCAAGTTATCCCCGTTCATGGTAAATTTTGGGTTTCAACCATCCTTGTTGCCCCGATTCATTCATGTCTCAGGGTATTCCAGCTTTGGAGGAGCATCTCCGGCAACTCCGTTCCATGTGGGTGCAGATTCAGGATTGCCTTCATCGTTCTATGCAGTGCCAAAAGTTCCAGGCTGATCGTAGGTGTCTGTCCGTGCCTTCCTACCAGGTTGGTGAGAGAGTTTGGCTGTCCTCCCGCAACTTGAATCTTCGTGTGCCTTCCAATAAACTGGCTCCACGTTATGTTGGTCCTTTTTGAATACTCCGACGGGTCAATCCTGTGGCCTACGCTCTTGACCTTCCTCCTTCAATGCGCATCTCCAATGTTTTTCATGTCTCCCTCTTGAAACCATTGGTTTGCAATCGGTTTACCACTATGTTGCCTCATCCCCGCCCTATCTTTGTTGACAACCATGAGGAGTATGAGGTCAGCAGCATTACTGACTCTTGTATGTCCAGGGGCTATGTACAGTATTTGGTTCACTGGAGGGGCTAAGGGCCGGAGGAGCGTTCATGGGTTCCCTCCTCTAATGTTCATGCTCCCGCCCTCCTCCGTGCCTTCCATGCCCGTTTCCCCAATAAGCCTTTTGTCCTCCTGCGGGGGACTGGTCGTTGAGGGGAGGGTACTGCCAGGGTTTTTTCCCTGTTTTGTTTGCAATGTGCTGCTGGCAGCCATTTTACTCACCTCTCTTGCTGACTCTGGAGCATACTGTGTGATGCTGCTCATTTCCTGCACTTCCTTTTATGGCCAGACTGGTGTACATCATCCGTGTGAGACAGGATGCAGTCTCAGAATTATGATGTCATCACTTATTATTTAAAGGGCTTCTGTTAATGATGCTTTGCTCTTGCGTTGTCTCAGACCTGTTTGTGAGAGCTCCTGTGTATTACCTGGTTGTCTGACGTCCCTCCTGGTTCCTGATCCCTGGTTTGTTCCTGACTCTGCTGTTCTCATTGTTCCTGATTCCGGCTTGTCTGACTACTCGCTTTGGCTCCTGACTTGGCTCGTCTGACTTCCAGCTCTGGTTTTGATTTCTGGCTTGTTATTTGACTTGTGGACTTTTTATTATTTTTTGCTATTAATAAAGGTGTGATTATTTTTGCACTTCTCGTCTCAGTCTGATTACTGGCACCCTGATAGATTTATTGAGACTAATGGTTACTTCCTCCATTGTGCAGTACTACATAAACTATTGTACAACAAAATAACGCCCTCAAACACAGTGTCAAAAAACATCTCTTCTAGAGTTTGTGAAGCCAAGTGTGAGGCCAAATGTGAGGACATTTAGAGGCATAGGAAAGAGAGAGAGAGGGGGAGAACAGAGGGAGAGAAAGGGGGGAGAACAGAGAAAGAGAAAGGGGGAGAACAGAGGAAGAGAGTGAGGGGGAGAACAGTGGGAGAGAGAGATAAGGATAACAGAGGAAGAGAGAAAGAGATGGTGGAGAACAAAAGGAGAAAGAGAGGGGAAGACTAAAGAGAGAGGGGTAGAATAGAGGAAGATAGAGAGCAGAGAGAGGGGAGAACAGAGGAAGAGAGAGAGGGGGTGAACAGAGGTAGAGAGGTAGAGAGAGAGAGAGAGAGAGAGAGAGGAGAACAGAGGAAGAGAGAGAGGAGAATAGAGGGGTGAGGAAGAGAGAGTGGGGTCAAAGAGAGAGAGGGCATGGGACATCCATTGATTAACCGCAAGTATCCGGGGGTGCAAATACTATATGTGTAATTGATTTAAAGCCACTGTTTCTAAAGTGCAATCTGAAGAAATTCAATGAAATCACCTATGTTTGTGAGATAAGGTCTGTGGGATAGAGAGCATGTTGACAGTGATGATTTATGATTCCTGATTGATGCATTGTACATACACTTAAGAGGGTTATAACCGCTAACAGCATCTTCATATACACACTGCCGTAGATGATATATGGACAAGCTCATGTCATAGATGGCTTGTTTGGAGCACTATATGTGTAATTGATTTAAAGTCGCTCTTGTTATAGTGTGATCTGATGGAATTCATGTTATAGTGTGGATCAGGTCCGCAAGACATCGCTGAATGCGGATAGCAATACGCTCTCTGCATTTAACATTGCACCAGCAGCTCACAAGAGCTGCTGGTGCAATGCCGCCCCCTGCAGTCTCGCGGCCAATGGGCCACCAGCAGGGAGCTGTCAATCCACCAGATCGTAGTTGATCGGGTCGAATTGTTGCGATTCCTGTCCGCCTGCTCAGAGCAGGTGGACAGGGTTATGGAGCAGAGGTCTTTGTGACCGCTGCTTCATAACTGCTGTTTCTGGAGAGTCTAACAGGGACCGTCAAGCTCCTTTCAGAGCTTGATAGATAGGCCCCAATATATGTTTATATTATCCAACAATTTATTACGATAAAGATTTAACATCTGGGGGCGAGATTACATATATGGCGTAGGTTTCAGCGCAACTGCAGAAACCCATGCTGCCCGTAAGTTCAACTTTCCCATTGTGTGAATCACATATACGGTACCAGCAGATCAGATACTGCCGTAAGTTGGATAACCCGGTGATGTTCAGAAATGTGCGGAAATATAAATTTCTGGAGTCACCAGTGACTTACGGCAGTTTATGAATTGCCGGCGCATAAGTAAAAAACAAAAAAAAAGTTAAAACACCCGTAAAAGTCTAACCTGCCTCCCAAAAATAAACCAGTCACGTCAAAACCCCTATATCCGCCACCCCCCACATCGCAACTAATAATAAAATGTATTAACCCCTAATCCGCCATCCCCCCACATCGCAACTAATAATAAAATGTATTAACCTCTAAACCGCCAACCCCCCCACATCGCAACTAATAATAAAATATATTAACATCTAAACTGCCATCCCCCCACATCGCAACTAATAATAAAATGTATTAACCTCTAAACCACCATCCCCCCACATCACAACTAATAATAAAATGTATTAACCTCTAAACCGCCATCCTCTCACTTCGCAACTAATAATAAAATGTATTAACCTCTAATCCGCCATCCCCCTACAATGCAAAGTACCTAATTACCCTATTAACCCCTAATCTACCAAACCCCCACATCACAAACTACCTATTAAAACTATTAACCCCTAATCCGCCAACCCCCACAGCGCAAAGTACCTAATTAACACTATTAACCCCTAACCTACCAACCGCCCACAATGCAAACTACCTAATTAACATATTAACCCCCAAACCACCATCCCCCCACAACACAATCTACCTAATAAACCTATTAACCCCCTAAACCGCCATCCCCCAACAATGCAAAGTATTAATCTAATCACTAAGCCCCCTAACCTAACACCCCTAAGCTAACCCCAATTACATAAAATTAAAAAAGACTATCTTTTTAAAAAATAATTTAAAAATAACCAAAATAAAAAAATCCTAATTTAAAATTAAAATGAAAAATCCTAACAATACATTAAAAAACAACAACCTAAGATTAAATTAAAATACAAAATACAAAAATAAAAAAAATCTAAAATTACTGAAAAAAAATAAACAAAATTATCCAAAATAAAATAATTTAAACCTAATCTAATACCTCTATAAAAACAAAAAAGCCACCCCAAATCTAAGAATAAACTACCAATAGCCCTTAACCCCTTGAGTGCTAACGACGGCTCAGAGCAGTCGCTAGCACTCAACTACCTTTTTGGTGATCTGGGGGCTCCCACCCGCTCCTACCCCAGCGATCAAGCCTGCATAGTGACAGGCATCGCCAGGGCTTCCTGTTACGTGCGGTGACATCATGCGTAATGATGTGATGACGTAATCGTGCAACTTTATTTAAAATTGACAATACAAAGTATAGGGAAAGGGGGCATGCTGCTTAGAAACCTGTATCTCAGGGATCTGAGCAGCTACAGACCCCCAAGACCCACCATTGGAAAGGTAATCGCCTAACCTTTCCAATGGCATGAGTCTTGGGGATCTGGGGGTGGGGAAAGTCAAAACATTTTTTTTGTTAAAAATAGTAAAAATCAGAAAAATATTTGTATGTGCATTGCCCTTAAAAGGACAATCAGCTATTTTGCTGCCCATTAAAAAATAAAAAAAGCCCTAATATAAAAAAACAAAAAACAAAACCTAACTCTAACCCCCAAAAATGTACTCACCGTTCCTGAAGTCCGGACATCCATCTTCTTCCGGACGTAGAAAAGTCTTCATCCAGACGGATCCATCTTCATCCATCGCGGGATCATCTTCTTTCTTCTTGCCGGAGGTGTGGAGCGGTCTTCCGATGCACAGATCCGGAGCGGTGGTTCTCCTCGGCGGCGGCGGTCATCAGCAACATGAAGGTCCTCTTCATGCGAATGTCCACCGCACGCTGAATATTGAATTCAAGGTACCCCTTTTATATTGGGGTACCTTGCATTCCTGTTGGCTGAAATTTTTAAATCAGCCAATAGGATGAGAGCTACTGAAATCCTATTAGCTGATTTGAACAGCCAATAGGATTTTAGTAGCTCTCATCCTATTGGCTGATTTGAAAATTTCAGCCAATAGGAATGCAAGGTACCCCAATTTAGTTGAAATGGTTTTTATTGAACAACATATACAAAGTACAACACATCTTTTACAGTTTCCATTAAGACCTTCCCCCTCCCCTCTCTAGCAATAAGAGTCCTTTGAGTTCAGAGTTCATCACTTCAGTTGTGATTTAAGAGGCTTAGTCCAGAAGGCCAGCAGTCTCTATCGTTACACCTTTAACAGTATGGATCAGGAAGTAATCACTTTCAATGTGTGTTACACCTCGTCTTTGAGATTGACTGAGAATAGAGGATGTGTCTGTAGAGCTGTTGAAATGGTTCAAACTTCCCTGAGCATTTTTTCCTCTATTTAATGTAGCTGCATTTTTATAAAACTTAAACAACAACCAATAGAACTCACCCATCCCCCCTCCCCCCTTAAACTTAAACCCAACCAAAAACTTGCCTGTCTTCATTTTGATCCTGTCGCTGATCCAGGGAGAGAGCCCCGTTCAACCTAGATTTAAAAAAATGTCTTATGATGTCGCCCCCTGTCCCTCGTCTCCCCATGTGTATCCTAGCCTTCAATTGCCTATATTGACGCATTCCCTTTCCTATATGATAGTTAATGGTCACTTAGTATCCAATAGTTCCATATCTTAAGATGTTGTTCGTGGTTAGCTTGAATGAATGACGCCGACTCAGATAATCTATATGTAATCTTAATTTTCTCCATTACCTCCCCCCACGAGGGTACCCCCGTTTTCCAATATCGAGCTACACTTATCCTGGTGGCTGTGCAAAGTATGCGTATGAATGTGTTTGTTGCTGAATTGAATGGTTTCACTCGTTCATTTAATAGAGCTTGAGTCTTTGTTAAAGTAATATCTTCGGAGAGCACCTCGCTCAGTAGTCTAGATAAATTAGTCCATATTTGTTGTATCTGTGGGCAATCCCACCACATATGAATATATGTGCCTATTTCCTTGCATCCCCTATAACAATCCTTACTTCTGTGTTGAGTGTAGTGTGAAGTGATAACCGGGGTTAAATACCACCTGTAAACTGTTTTTATGCAGTTTTCCCTGAAGTCAGCACTAATCATACCTCTTCCTGAGTTATATAGTGTCTCTTCCCATTCTTCCCTTGAGCATATAGTGTTAGTATCTCGTTCCCATTTGATCATCAAAGGAGATTTTGAGGTAGACTTGGCTGTTTGCAGTGTGAGATAGATAATAGAAATTAGTTTTTTATGTCTGAAGTCAGTGCTGCATAGCTTTTCAACTGTAGTCAGGTTTTTCCTCTCTATTTGAGGTAGTACCTTAGTGACCGCCGACGCCACTTGTAAGTACAAAAACCAATGTAATTTATCTGGTAATATTTTTTCTTGTATCTGTTGATATGTAGCTATTTTACCTTTGTGGAGAAAGTCCGCCACCCTGTAAAGCCCTTTATTCACCCATTTCCCTATTTGTCTATGAAAATCTTGGCATATCAGTGTTCTTAACGGTCGTATTAGTGAATCTGATGGGAGCAGCCCTAGCTTAGTGTTTAGTGAATACCACAATGCCAACATTTCTTCTATAGTTTTTGGAGTGTTTGGCATTTTCTGTTTATGTTTCTCTCTGTCCCATAAAATATCATCTGGGTGTTCGTGACCCATCATCAGAGTCTCAATCCTAACCCATGTCAGTGTGTTATTTTTTTTCCCCAGCAATGTAGTCTGCGCCAATCTTGCTGAATAGTAGTAATTAGTCAAATTTGGAACTCCAACTCCCCCAAGTTGTCTGTGTTGCATTAATACCTGTGAGGGTATTCTAGCTTTCTTGTTCCCTCTGAGAAAGCCGACCAAATCTGTCTGAAGTTTAGTAAGTTCTGGTAAGGGAATTTTAATTGGCAGAGCTCTGAAGAGATATAATAGTCTTGGGAGGATATTCATTTTAATCGCTGTCAGTCTGCCATACCATGAGAAACCTCCTCCCCTCCAATTTTTAATCTCTTTCCTAATACCCCTGAACAAAGGGACATAGTTCAGTTTATATAGTTGTGTATAGTCGTTAGAGATTTTAACTCCTAGGTATTTAATTGCCTCTTTGGCCCATATAAGTGAGAAATTGGTTTCAATTAGTTTTTTTGTGTGAGTTGGGAGGGCAATGGGTAATGCTTCACACTTGTCTTGGTTAATTTTGTACCCAGAGATAGTGGAATATTCTTGTATTATTTGGTATAGATGTGGTAGAGATATTAGCGGCTTTGTGAGAGTGAGGAGAACGTCGTCTGCAAATAGAGAGATTTTGAATTCCTCCCCCCCTATTTGGACCCCATGTATTCCTGTAGCTAGGCGAATCCTTGCTGCCAGAGGTTCTATGCATATTGCAAACAGGAGTGGTGATAGGGGACAGCCCTGTCTAGTGCCGTTTCTAATGTCTATCCTTTTAGACTGGTAGCCTGCTGCTCTTATGTGTGCTGTGGGAAATGAGTATATACTTTTTATAGCTTCAACAAAGGGTCCTTCAAATCCCATCTTGGCCATGACCTCTAGCATGTAGTCCCAATCTATTCTATCGAACGCCTTCTCCGCATCCAATGATAGAAGCAGAGAAGGCGTCCGTGTTTTGTTTAAATAATCAATCAGGGATATTGTGCGTCTAATATTGTCTGGGGCCTCTCGGTCTAAAATGAACCCCACCTGGTCCGGATGAATTAGGGCTGGTAAATGTGTCTTAAGTCTGTTTGCCAGGATTTTAGTAAAAATCTTTATATCTTGATTAATCAAGGATATCGGTCTATAGCTTTGGCATATTTTTGGGTTTCGACCTGGCTTGGGTATGACGATTATTTTAGCTTGTAAAATCTCCTTTGGGATTTCTTTTCCTTGTAATATGTCGTTACAGAATTTAACTATGTGGGGAGTTAGACTTGATTTAAAGAGCTTATAGTATTCCCCCGGGAATCCATCCGGACCAGCCGCCTTCCCTGGCTTAAGTTCCTTGATCGCTGTCAGGACCTCCCCAGCCGACACCTCCCCGTTTAGTGCATCATTCACTGTATTATCTATTTGTGTGAGTTTGGAGTCGTCTAAAAATGTATGTACTAGTTGTCTTTTCAGATCACTTTGGTCTGTTTTTTTCCCATCATATAGGTGGGCATAATATGTAGCAAATTCATCAGCTATCTCTTGTGGATTTGAGGTGTATGTGCCATCACTCCTCTGTATAGTTGGTATGGAGAAAGATTTAGTTTGTTCCCTGAGTTTATGTGCTAAAAATTTATCCGGGTTGTTGGAGTACAGAAAATAAAATGCTTTCAACCTATGGGCTGCCCTAATAGACATCCTATTTAAGATCGTTGATAATTCTAGTCTCTTAGCCTGTAATTCCTGGAATGTTGTATTTGATAACTGTTGTTGGTGTAATCTAGTGAGGGCGTCTATCTGAGTCTGTAAGGAGTCAATTTGATTCCTATTAGTTTTGGATATGATCGCTTTTTCTTTTATAAGTAACCCCCTTAAGTAGGGTTTGTGTGCCGCCCATGTATAGATTGAGTTAGCTGTGGTACCCATATTCAGAGTCCAATATTCATTTAAAGCTTGTGTGGTGGAGTCTAGTATACCTGGTTTCTGTATTACGTTAGGGTCATAACTCCATGATCTTGCTGAGCTAATGTGAAATGTGTCTTTAATTGTCACCTGAACAATGGAGTGATCAGACCATGCACATGCGTGTATAGTGGATGATACCAAGTCTGGGATCCATATTTGGCTTAAGTAAACATAGTCCAGTTTTGAGTATTTCTTGTGTACATGTGAGTAGTAGGTGTAATCTAATGTCTTCCCATATAGGGTGTCCCAAGAGTCCATAATGTTCTGTGAGAGAAAGACTTCTTTAATTTTTTTAACTATGGAGTTGTGCCTCAACTGTTTTTGAGTCAGTTTAAAGTTATTTTGTGGCTGGAGTGCATACATTTCAACATTGAAATCCCCTCCTAATATTATCCTATCTTGTGACCATTGTGTCAGTAGGTATGAAATGTGGGAGAAGAATGAAATTTGTGTTTCGTTGGGTGCATATATATTGCATAGAGTAATATGTTTGTCTCTAAGCCTCCCTCTCACTATTAGGTATCTCCCTTCTGGGTCACTAGTCATTTCCTCCATCACAAACCCTAGAGATCTATGTATTAGAATCGATACCCCTCTCTTTTTTTTGTTCGTAGTTGAATGGTAATGTTGTGTAAAACACTTTGTCCAGTATTTAGGGATCACGTCTTTAGTGAAGTGGGTCTCTTGCATAAATATTATGTTAGCTCTAAGTCGCAAGTATTGAGTCAGTGCAGTCCTTCTTTTATGGTCTGTGTTGAGGCCCCTCACATTGTGCGAAATTAATTGTATGTCACCCGTCATTTACTTACAGTTTGGCGTCGGGGGCTCTCCCCTCTGGATCCGCAATCTCATTAATCTTTTCCCTTCTCTCTTAGGGCTGATAGATATGTCAAATTTCATTCTCTTTATCCTTTCCTTGAGTTTCATATATACCTCGGATAAATGACATAGACAATCAAAAGCAAGCTTAGATACTGGTAGGATACATATTAATCTTGGTTCAGCATTTCTTGCATCTTTTTTGAAGACAGTACAATTAATATAAAACAAGTTTCTTTCACAGTTTCTAACTACATGTAAAAGAAAAACCATAAAGATGAAAATAAGAACTCCTCCTTCATCCTCTCCTCCCCCTCTCCCTATAGAAATTATAATGTTAATACATTATTTTCCCACTGCTATTATTAGAAAGTTTTAGGGCATAGTTAACATTCGTCCCCTACTTACAGAAACTATGTCTTGAGTCCCTTTTAACTTGTTTTTGATAGGCCTGATCTGACCAGGCAAATAGTTACCAACTTGAGTATCTTATAGATCAATTTGGATTATCATCTATTACTTCTCGGATTCGTAGACTCTCACTTTTGTGTTCTGTATCAGAGCGTCATGTCTTAGCTTTTTTCTTTGCGACCCTTGTCCATTTTTGTCTTTGCGACTGGTTCAAACCAGTGGGTGGTTTTGGTCTGTCTTCATTCTGCTCTGTTTGTGGTAGTTCAGGAGTTTCCAAATTGAGTTTATTACAAATCAGTGGTATCTCTGACGGTTCCCTGAGGTTCAATGCTTTACCATTGTGTGTGATGTGTAGGTTGAAGGGGAACCCCCATCTATATCTGATCTGGTGTTTCCTTAAAAGTGATGTAAGAGGTCTTAGGCAGCTTCTTCGCTGCAGTGTCTTGACACATAGATCCTGGTAGAATTGGATCACTGAACCTTGAAATTTGAATGTTGGGTTCTTCCGTGCTGCTGTCAGGACCTCTTCTTTTTCTGGAAATCTAGAGAATTTAACTACCACATCTCTTGGTGGAGCCTCTCCCTTTGGTTTGGCTCGTAGTGCTCTGTGTGCCCTTTCTAGTTTGAATTTTCCTTCCTCTGTGTCGCCTGTAATAGCTTGAAAGAGCTGGAATAAATAGATATTTAGTTCCTCTGTTGAGATTGATTCTGGGATTCCTTTTAAACGCAGATTGCATCTGCGGCTTCTGTTTTCAAGATCTTCTAATTTGTCCTGTAAATCAGTGATCTCCTGCTGTTGTGTAGATATCTGTTGGGTAACATTAGTAAGATCCTCTGTTACTGAGGTTTCTGCTTCCTCCAGGGCCATTACTCTAGACCCCAGATCTGTGACATCTTGTTTTATTTCAGTTAAACTGTTAGTTACTGTATTCTGGAATGCATCGAATTTATCCCAAAGTTTCTCAAAGTTTTTATTAATATCTTTTTTAGATACAAGGGTTCTCAGGTCTGCTTTTGTTACAGGGATAGAGTCATCTTCCTGCATCTGTGAATCTGAATCAGAGTCTATATCTTCTTCTGTGGCATTGATTGTGGATTCTAACATTTTCTCTTTAAGAGGTTTAAAGAACAAGGTAGCTGCTGGTGTTTTAATTCCCTGAGAGGATTTAGATTGTTTTCTGGCTGTCATAGTAGCTGTGGTAGATCAAAGCCACGCAAGTAGTGGTTATATCATAGACAGTAGCGATTTGTACACAACCGTTTAATCTTGTATAGTCCCTTATTAGTGAGGTTAAATGTGTGGAATGATTAGACTTCTTCTACCAGAATACAAGTGAACTTATTAGTAGTTATTGCAGATAAAAAATCTCATACATTCACATCGTTTTATAGCTGCTGTTGGTCATTATATTTTCATTTTTGCCTTGTTGTTATTTTCCTCATAGCCCTGAGTTATCAGCATCGCCACCTTCTAATGTTGGTATGGTGCTTTGAGTTAGGTGATCTTTACTACTTTATATGCTTAGCCACAGCAACTCAATAAATCAAAATAGTATCCCCTATTTTTGATCGTTTTATCTTGATTACATCAGAGCGTTTGCATCTTATTCATTTAGCCAACATCTTGCTTCCCTTTCTGTATCTTGGGCCTTGATTGTATGCTTATTAAGTTATGCTGTATAATAGCCGCATTGTCATGTTCCCCCAAACCTCCGTTTACAGCTGAGTGTTTTATAATATGTCCGGGTGACTTATCCCCTCTCACCTTACATGTCTCTGCTCGGGTTCGCTCAGCCTGTTCTCTGCGTCAGCCTTCCGGCCTGTGTTGCAGGTTCTCTGTGCAGCCTCCCGTCTCTTACATTGACCGTTTTTCTTGATGCTGCTTACTTGGCTGTAAGGTGAGGGTCCGTCACTAAGTACCGTAGAGTTGTTGAACTCCTATGTGAGTTTCTAGTTGTCTTTCAAGGTCCGTCGGCTCTGTTAGGTGTTAGACCTCGTGGTCAAGATGGCGGATGTCTCCGCATGATCCTCTGTCTATTTACAGATTGCCGTTATGTCTCACTTTCGGGGTCGTTGCCTTCCTTCTCCGATCAGTCAGTGTGCCTTCATAAACTGCCTCACTTGTTTGCGGCCAGTTGTTTGCCCTCTGTGGTCATTTATTTTAGCAGTGGTTAGCGGAGCTCCTCTAATCCGCCACCATCTCTGTTGAGCACCAAGCTCCGCCCCCAAGGTACCCCAATTTAAAAGGGGTACCTTGCATTAAATTTTTCAGAGTGCGGCGGACGATCGAATGAAGAGGACCTCCACGTCGCTGATGACCGCTGCCGCCGAGGAGGACCACCGTTCCGGATCCGCGCATCAGAAGACCGCTCTGCGAGAAGAAAGACGATAGTCCCGCGATGGATGAAGATGGATCCACCTGGATGAAGACTTTTCTCCACCTGGAAAAAGATGGATGTCCGAACTTCAGGAACAGTGAGTACATGTTTTTGAAGTTAGTGTTAGTTTTTTGTTGTTTATTTGGGGGTTGTTTTTTTTTTAGATTAGAGCTTTTTTATTTTTTAATGGACAACAAAAGAGCTAATTACCCTTTTAAGGGCAATGCCCATACAAATGCCCCTTTAGGGGCAATGGGTAGCTTAGGTTTTAATTAGAGTTAGGACTTTTTTATTTTGGGAGGTTGGGTGTTGTTAGGGGCTAATTAGTAATTTTTTTTATGTAAAAGAGCTGTAAAACTTTATGGCAATGCCCTACAAAAGGCCCTTTTAAGGGCTATTGGTAGTTTAGTCTTAGATTAGGGGGTGTTTTTATTTTGGTTTTTGTTTTTATAGGGGTATTACATTAGGTTTAAATTTCTTTATTTTGGATATTTTAGTTTATTTTTTCTATAATCTTAGATTTTTTTATTTTTTATTTTAATTTAATCTTAGTTTTTGTTTTTTTTAATGTAATGTTATGATTTTTTATTTTTATGTTAAATTAGGATTTTTAAATTTTGGTATTTTTAATTAATTTTGTAGTAAGATAGTCTTTCTTTATTTTATGTAATTGGGGTGTTAGGTTAGGGTGCTTAGTGATTAGATTAATACTTTGCATTGTGGGGGGATGGCGGTTTAGGGGGTTAATAGGTTAATTAGGTAGATTGCATTGTGGGGGAGGGCTGTTTAGGGGTTAATAGGTTAATTAGGTAGATTGCATTGTGGGGGTTGGCGATTTAGGGGTTAATAGTTTTAAAAGGTAGTTTGCGATGTCGGAGGTTTGCGGATCAGAGGTTAATAGTGTAATTAGATACTTTTTGTTTTGGATGGGTGGCGGATTAGGGGTTAATACATTTTATTTAGTTATTGCGGTGGGGGGATGGCGAGTGACAGGTAAATATTGCTCCAGCGTTAGGTGTTTGTTAAAACTTCCAGGGAGTTATGGTGCTCATATACTCAGCACAAGGCTTGCTACGCCTGCCTATGTGTGGCGAGATGAATATGTGAAATTTCACCATTTTTGCGGTTATTGCCCTGAATATGTGATAACGACTTACGACGCCAGTTCTATGTTAGTTTATGGGAGTAAAAATAGTGGGTCCATCTTCATCCATCGCAGGATCATCTTTTTCTTGCCGGAGGTGTAGAGCAGTTTTCCGATGCGCGGATCCGGAGTAGTTATTCTCCTCGGCGGCGGCGGTCATCAGCGACTGGGAGGTCCTCTTCATGCGATTGTTGCCGCACGCTGAAGATTGAATGCAAGGTACCCCTTATATATTGGGGTACCTTGCATTCTTATTAGCTGAAATTTTCAAATCAGCCAACAGGATGAGAGCTATTGAAATCCTATTAGCTGATTTGAACGAAAAATGTACTCACCTTTCCTGAAGTCCGGACATTCATCTTCTTTCAGGCAGAGAAAAGTCTTCATCCAGGCGGATCCATCTTCATCCATCTCGGGATCATCTTCTTTCTTCTTGCCGGAGGTGTGGAGCGGTCTTCTGATGTGCGGATCCGAAACAGTGGTTCTCCTCGGAGGCGGCGTTCATCAGCGACGTGAAGGTCCTCTTCATGCGATTGTCCACCTCACGCTGAAAATTGAATGCAAGGTATCCCTTTTAAATTGGGGTACCTTGCATTTCTATTGGCTGACATTTTCAAATCAGCCAATAGGATGAGAGCTACTGAAATCCTATTAGCTGATAGGATTTTAGTAGCTCTCATCCTATTGGAAGTATTTTTTTTTATGTTAAAGAGCTGTAAAACTTTAGTGCAATGCCCTACAAAAGGCCCTTTTAAGGGCTATTTGTAGTTTAGTCTTAGATTAGGGGGTGTTTTTATTTTGGGTGTTTTTTTCGTTTTTATAATACATTATTTTTTGTATTACATTAGGTTTACATTTCTTTATTTTGGATAAAAAAAATTCTGTAATCTTAGATTTTTTTTCGGCTAGATTGCGAGTTTTGTCGGTAAAAACTTGCAGGGCTAAAGCTCCTTTTTTTTCCAGCGCTTACTTTAAACAACGCTGGTATTACAAGTTTTCTGAATGGCTGCGTTAGCCTCAGAAAAGTGAGCGTTGAGCAAAATTTAGCTCCACTTTTCACCTCAATACCAGCGTTGCTTATGGTAGCGGTAAGATGGAAAAACGTGCTTGTGCACAATTTCCCCATAGGATACAATGGGGCTGAGCTGGCTGAAAAAAAAACTAACATCTGCAAAAAAGCAGCGTTCAGCCCTATTGTTTCCTATGGGGAAACACTTTCTAAATCTACAACTAACACCCTAAAATGAACCCGAGTCTAAACACCCCTAACTAGTGATGTCGTGAACATAAAATTTTGCGTTCGCGAACCGCCAACGCGAACTTCCACAAAAGTTCGTGAACGGGCGAACCGGGCGAACCGTCATTGACTTCAATAGGCTGGCAAATTTTAAAACCCACAGGGACTCTTTCTGGCCACAATAGTGATGGAAAAGTTGTTTCAAGGGGACTAACACCTGGACTGTCGAATGCCGGGGAATGGGGGATCCATGGCAAAACTCCCACGGAAAATTACATAGTTGATGCAGAGTCTGGTTTTAATCCATAAAGGGCATAAATCACCTAACATTCCTAAATTGTTTGGAATAACGTGCTTTAAAACATCAGGTATGATGTTGTATCGATCAGGTAGTGTAAGGGTTACGCCCGCTTCACAGTGACAGACCAAACTCCCCGTTTAACGCACTGCAAACAACCACAAACAGTCCATTTGCACAACTGCAAACTCCCCATTTGCAAGGTTGGATACCAAGCTAGCGATGTCCCGTTCCTTGTCCTCACTGATGTCATTCAAGGTCTCTTCCTCCACCCAGCCACGTACAACACCAAGGGTCCCTCAAAGGTGACAACAAGCCCCCTGGGACGCCTGCAGTGTTTGGTCTTCCACCTCCTTAAAGCCACTTTCCTCCTCTGACTCCTCTTCTTCAGACTCCTCTCTCTGCGTTGCCTCTCTCTGCATTATTATAAGGTGTGTTAAGTAGTACTATTCCTATCAGTTTAATCCCTGTTACGTCCCCTATCAGGGGACGTGTATATGGCATGGATTTTAGGAACCGGGAGATGGAAAAAGATGCTTGGTCGGTCCTCCTACTTCAAATTTGGGGCACTGCGCGTGCAATCTACTGTGCTCCCAGATATGAGTGGTGTGTTAAGTAGTACTATTCTGATCAGTTTAATCCTTGTTACGTCCCCTATCAGGGGACGTGTATATGGCATGGATTTTAGGAACCGGGAGATGGAAAAAGATGCTTGGTTGGTCCTCCTACTTCAAATTTGGGGCACTGCGCGTGCAATCTACTGTGCCACCAGATAGGAGTGGTGTGTTAAGTAGTACTATTCTGATCAGTTTAATCCCTGTTACGTCCCCTATCAGGGGACGTGTATATGGCATGGATTTTAGGAACCGGGAGATGAAAAAAGATGCTTGATCGGTCCTCCTACTTCAAATTTGGGGCACTGCGCGTGCAATCTACTATGCCACCAGATATGAGTGGTGTGTTAAGTAGTACTATTCGGATCAGTTTAATCCCTGTTATGTCCCCTATCAGGGGACGTGTATATGGCATGGATTTTAGGAACCGGGAGATGGAAAAAGATGCTTGGTCGGTCCTCCTACTTCAAATTTGGGGCACTGCGTGTGCAATCTACTGTGCCACCAGATAGGAGTGGTGTGTTAAGTAGTACTATTCCTATCAGTTTAATCCCTGTTATGTGCCTTTTTTATTGGTTTGGTTTTTGAAGCCACAGTGCTGCACCAGAGGCCAGAAAAATTAGGCATGTACACATGCCTGAAAAATTAGGTATTGTTGCAGCCGCTGCTGTAGCAGCGGGCAGAAAAATTGATGTTTGTTTCCCAGGCAGAAAGTGCCCTAAAACATTGCGGCTTGAACCCTAGTTGGTGGCGGATAAGTCACGCAAGTCATCCGGCATTCAGAGATAAAATACAGCAGCGTGTGGACCATTTTTAGCCCAAGGCAGCTCATCTCATCAGGCCTTTTTTAGTCGAATGTATCGCCCAATGTCAGTCCCTTTGGGATCCATCCCTCATTCATCTTAATAAAGGTGAGGTAATCTAGACTTTTTTGACCTAGGCAACTTCTCTTCTCAGTGACAGTACCTCCTGCTGCACTGAAGGTCCTTTCTGACAGGACACTTGAAGCAGGGCAGGCCAGAAGTTCTATCGCAAATTGGGATAACTCAGGCCACAGGTCAAGCCTGCACACCCAGTAGTCAAGGGGTTCATCGCTCCTCAGAGTGTCAAGATCTGCAGTTAAGGCGAGGTAGTCTGCTACCTGTCGGTCGAGTCGTTCTCTGAGGGTGGACCCCGAAGGGCTGTGGCGATGCATAGGACTTAAAAAGCTCAGCATGTCCTCCATCAACAACATGTCTGTAAAGCGTCCTGTCCTTGCCGGCGTGGTCGTGGAAGGAGGAGGATTACTTTCACCTCTTCCCCTGTTAGATTCCCGTTGTGCTGTGACATCACCCTTATATGCTGTGTAAAGCATACTTTTTAATTTCTTTTGGAACTGCTGCATCCTTTCCGACTTGCGGTAATTTGGTAACATTTCAGGCATTTTATGCTTATACCGGGGGTCTAGTAGCGTGGACACCCAGTACAGGTCATTCTCCTTCAGCTTTTTTATACGAGGGTCCCTCAACAGGCACGACAGCATGAAAGACCCCATTTGCACAAGGTTGGATGCCGAGCTACTCATGTCCCGTTCCTCGTCCTCAGTGATCTCACTGAAGGTACAGCCACGTGCAACACCAAGGGTACCAGATAGGTGACAACGAGCACCCTGGGATGCCTGTTATGGTTGGTCTTCCTCCTCCTCCTCCTCAAAGCCACATTCCTCCTATGACTCCTCTTCCTCATAATCCTCTTCAAGCTTTGCCGCTGGTCCAGCAAGCGATGCTGATAAGGCTGTTTCTGGTGGTGATGGTGACCACAACTCTTCCTCTTCCTCTTCACACTCATCTACGGCCTGATCCAGCACTCTTCGCAGGGCACGCTCCAGGAAGAAAACAAATGGTATGATGTCGCTGATGGTGCCTTCTGTGCGACTGACTAGGTTTGTCAACTCCTCAAAAGGACGCATGAGCCTACAGGCATTGCGCATGAGCGTCCAGTAACATGGCAAAAAAATTCCCAGCTCCGCAGAGGCTGTCCTAGCACCCCGGTCATACAAATAGTCGTTACCGGCTTTTTCTTGTTGGATCAGGTGGTCAACATTAGGAGTGTTGAATTCCAACGTGTCGGGCTGTCGCAAATCAAGCGCCTCACTGGCATGTTGTTTCGCCGCTGGATATCTGAAAAGTGCGCCATGGCCGTGTAGGAATGCCTGAAATGGCCACACACCTTCTTGGCCTGCTTCAGGACGTCCTGTAAGCCTGGGTACTTATGCACAAAGCGTTGTACGATCAGATTACACACATGTGCCATGCACGGCACATTTGTCAACTTGCCCAAATTCAATGCCGCCACCAAATTTCTTCCGTTGTCAGAAACCACTTTGCCAATCTCCAGTTGGTGCGGAGTCAGCCACTGATCCACCTGTGCGTTCAGGGCAGACAGGAGTGCTGGTCTGGTGTGACTCTCTGCTTTCAGGCAAGTCAACCCCAAGACGGCATGACACTGCCGTATCCAGGATGTGGAATAGTACCTGGTGAGCTGGGGGGTGCCGTTGATGTGGAGCAAAACGCAGCAGCAGAAGAGGACTCAGCCGAGGAGGTTATGGAAGAGGATGGAGTAGGAGGAGTAGAGGAGGTGGCAGCAGGCCTGCCTGCAAGTCGTGGCAGTGTCACCAACTCCTCTGCAGAGCCACCATTCCATGCTTGGCAGCCATCAGCAGGTTTACCCAATGCACAGTGTAGGTGATATACCTGCCCTGACCATGCTTTGCAGACCAGGTATCAGTGGTCAGATGGACCCTTGCCCCAACACTGTGTGCCAGACATGCCATTACTTCCTTTTGCACAATCGAGTACAGGTTGGGGATTGCCTTTTGTGCAAAGAAATTTTGGCCGGGTACCTTCCACTGCGGTGTCCCAATAGCTACAGACTCCACCAGCTTGTATGGTAAAAGCTGGCGGGCTAAGAGTTCAGACAAGCCAGCTGTCAGATGCCGGGCAAGGGGGTGACTTTGTGACATTGACTTCTTACGCTAAAACATGGCCTTGACAGACACCTGACTGTGGGCTGGTGATGAGCAGGAACTGCTCAAGGCGAGAGACAGAGTGGCGGATGGTTGAGAGGGGGCAAGGAGGACAGCAGTGGTTGACGTGGCTGAAGATGCTGGACCAGGAGGAGGATGGCGGCTTTAAGTTTGTGTGCTGCTTGTACTCATGTGTTGATCCCATTGCCTTCGCAAAGCAGTTGTACCTAGGTGGGTGTTGGACTTCCCACGACTCAGTTTCTTTTGGCACAGGTTGCAAATGACATCGCTGTTGTCAAAGGCAGACACACAAAAAATGCCACACTGCTGAGCTCTGTGATGACGGCATTCTGGTGGTGGCAACAGCATGCGTTGATTGGCGTGGCAGGTGCCAATGCATGCTGTCTGACTGTGCCACTAGCTCCTTGCAACGACCTCCCCCTGCTTCCAACTTGTCTCCTCCTCCTCTCTGTCTCCCCATCTGAACTTTCCCCCTGTTCTTCTTCTCTTCTAGTGGGCACCCACGTGACATCCACGGACGCATCGTCATCATCAACCGCTTCACTTGTATCTGACAACTCAACAAAGGAAGCAGCAGCGGGTACAACATCATCATCATTACACCGTACGTCCATGTCTGTAATGCTGCCTGACTGAGACATATCACTGTTATATACATCCTCTGTCAATGATGGTTGCGCATCACTCATTTCTTCAAACTGATGTGTAAATAACTCCTCTGACAGATCAAGTGAAGCGGCTGTGGTGCTAGTGTTGGTGGTGGCGGCAGGCGGGCGAGTTGTAACTTGACAGGTGCCCGAAGCTAAGCTGGAGGAGGATGGTGCGTCAAGGTTCCGAGCGGAAGCTGTAGAAGATTGGGTGTCCTGTGTTAGCCAGTCAACTATGTCCTCAGAACTTTTTGAGTTCATGGTACGTGGCCTCTGAACACTGGGCATTATTCTAGTGCCAAAGGGAATCACAGCACCATGACCACGATGGCACCTGCAGGGTGGCCTGCCTCTGCCTATCATTTTTTTTTAAAATGTACACTTACACTACTATTACACAAGATAATATGAGTAGTGGCACTGGGCAAGTGGGCACTGTATACGCTGTGAGCCTGACACAAAAAAGCAGACTGATGTTTCACAGTCCAAAAAGTTTTTTTTTTTTTAAATGTACACTTACACTACTATTAAACAAGATATGAGTGGTGGCACTGGGCAAGTGGGCACAGTATACGCTGTGAGCCTGACACAAAAAAGCAGACTGACGTTTCACAGTCAAAAAAGTTTTTTTTTTTTAAATGTACACTTACACTACTATTAAACAAGATATGAGTGGTGGCACTGGGCAAGTGGGCACAGTATACGCTGTGAGCCTGACACAAAAAAGCAGACTGATGTTTCACAGTCCAAAAAGTTTTTTTTTTTTTAAATGTACACTTACACTACTATTAAACAAGATATGAGTGGTGGCACTGGGCAAGTAGGCACAGTATACGCTGTGAGCCTGACACAAAAAAGCAGACTGTTAGTTTTTTTTTTGTTTTAAATGTACACTAACACTACTATTAAACAAGATATGAGTGGTGGCACTGGGCAAGTGGGCACAGTATACGCTGTGAGCCTGACACAAAAAAGCAGACTGATGTTTCACAGTCCAAAAAGTTTTTTTTTTTTAAATGTACACTTACACTACTATTAAACAAGATATGAGTGGTGCCACTGGGCAAGTGGGCACAGTATACGCTGTGAGCCTCACACAAAAAAGCAGACTGATATTTCAAAGTCAAAAAAGTGTTTTTTTTTTTAAATGTACACTTACACTACTATTAAACAAGATATGAGTGGTGGCACTGGGCAAGTGGGCACAGTATACGCTTTTAGCCTGACACAAAAAAGCAGACTGATGTTTAACAGTCCAAAAAGTTTTTTTTTTTAAATGTACACTTACACTACTATTAAACAAGATATAAGTGGTGCCACTGGGCAAGTGGGCACAGTATACGCTGTGAGCCTGACACAAAAAAGCAGACTGATGTTTCACAGTCAAAAAAGTTTTTTTTTTTAAATGTACACTTACACTACTATTAAACAAGATATGAGTGGTGGCACTGGGCAAGTAGGCAGAGTATACGCTGTGAGCCTGACACAAAAAAGCAGACTGTAAGGTTTTTTTGTTTTAAATGTACACTAACACTACTATTAAACAAGATATGAGTGGTGGCACTGGGCAAGTGGGCACAGTATACGCTGTGAGCCTGACACAAAAAAGCAGACTGATGTTTCACAGTCCAAAAAGTTTTTTTTTTTTAAATGTACACTTACACTACTATTAAACAAGATATGAGTGGTGCCACTGGGCAAGTGGGCACAGTATACGCTGTGAGCCTGACACAAAAAAGCAGACTGATATTTCACAGTCAAAAAAGTTTTTTTTTTTTTTAAATGTACACTTACACTACTATTAAACAAGATATGAGTGGTGGCACTGGGCAAGTGGGCACAGTATACGCTTTTAGCCTGACACAAAAAAGCAGACTGATGTTTAACAGTCCCAAATTTTTTATTTTTTTTTAAATATACACTTACACTACTATTAAACAAGATATGAGTTTTGGCACTGGGCAAGTGGGCACAGTATACGCTGTGAGCCTGACACAAAAAAGCAGACTGATGTTTCACAGTCCAAAAAGTTTTTTTATTTTTAAATGTACACTTACACTACTATTAAACAAGTTATGAGTGGTGCCACTGGGCAAGTGGGCACAGTATACGCTGTGAGCCTGACACAAAAAAGCAGACTGATGTTTCACAGTCAAAAAAGTTTTTTTTTTTAAATGTACACTACTATTAAACAAGATATGAGTGGTGGCACTGGGCAAGTGGGCACAGTATACGCTGTGAGCCTGACACACACGCTGGCAGGCAGGCAACTGCAATTAGATTACACAAGCAGACTGATGTTTCCCAGTCAAAAAAGTTTTTTTTTTTAAAATTTACACTACTGTTACACAAGATATGAGTGGTGGCACTGGGCAAGTGGGCATAGTATACGCTGTGAGCCTGACACAAAAAAGCAGACTGATGTTTCACAGTCCAAAAAGTTTTTTTTTTTTTTTAAATGTACACTTACACTACTATTAAACAAGATATGAGTGGTGCCACTGGGCAAGTGGGCACAGTATACGCTGTGAGCCTGACACAAAAAAGCAGACTGATGTTTCACAATCCAAAAAGTTTTTTTTTTTAAATGCACACTTACACCACTATTAAACAAGATATGAGTTGTGGCACTGGGCAAGTGGGCACAGTATACGCTGTGAGCCTGACACAAAAAAGCTGACTGATGTTTCACAGTCCAAAAAGTTTTTTTTTTAAATGTACACTTACACTAATATTAAACAAGATATGAGTGGTGGCACTGGGCAAGTGGGCACAGTATATGCTGTGAGCCTGACACAAAAAAGCAGACTGATGTTTCACAGTCCAAAAAGTTTTTTTATTTTTAAATGTACACTTACACTACTATTAAACAAGATATGAGTGGTGCCACTGGGCAAGTGGGCACAGTATACGCTGTGAGCCTGACACAAAAAAGCAGACTGATGTTTCACAGTCAAAAAAGTTTTTTTTTTTAAATGTACACTACTATTAAACAAGATATGAGTGGTGGCACTGGGCAAGTGGGCACAGTATACGCTGTGAGCCTGACACACACGCTGGCAGGCAGGCAACTGCAATTAGATTACACAAGCAGACTGATGTTTCACAGTCAAAAAAGTTTTTTTTTTTAAATTTACACTACTGTTACACAAGATATGAGTGGTGGCACTGGGCAAGTGGGCACAGTATACGCTGTGAGCCTGACACAGTCGCTGGCAGGCAGGTAACTGCAGTTAGATTACACAAGCAGACTGATGTTTCACAGTCAAAAAAGTTTTTTTTTTTAAATTTACACTACTGTTACACCAGATATGAGTGGTGGCACTGGGCAAGTGGGCACAGTATACGCTGTGAGCCTAGCACACAGGCTGGCAGGCAGGCAACTGCAATTAGATTACACAGGGAAAAAAAAACTAGCCTAGCTATAGATTTCCCTACTAAATCAGCAGCAGCTACACTGTCCCTCCTCTCACTAACAATGCAGCTTCCGAATGAATCTAAAATGGATGCTGTCCAGGAGGTAGGAGGGTCTGGGAGGGTTTGTCTGCTGCTGATTGGCTGGAATGTGCCTGCTGACTGTGAGGTACAGGGTCAAAGTATTACTCAATGATCACGAATAGGGGGCGGATCGAACATCGCATATGTTCGCCCGCCGCGGCGAACGCGAACATGCTATGTTCGCCGGGAACTATTCGCAGTGAACAATTCGCGACATCACTACCCCTAACCTTACACTTATTAACCCCTAATCTTCCGCCCCAACATCGTCTCCACCTGCATTATACTATTAACCCGTAATCTGCCGCTCCGGACACCGCCACCACCTACATTATCCCTATGAACCCCTAATCTGCTGCCCCTAACATCGCCGACAGCTACATTATATTTATTATCCCCTAATCTGCCCCCCCAACGTTGCCGCCACCTACCTAAACTTATTAACCCCTAATCTGCCGACCGGACATCGCCGCCACTATAATAAATGTATTAACCCCTAAACCGCCGCACTCCCGCCTCGCAAACACTATAATAAATTTTATTAACCCCTAATCTGCCCCCCAACGTCACCGCCACCTACCTACAATTATTAACCCCTAATCTCCCGCCCCCAACGTCGCCGCTACTATAATAAAAATATTAACCCCTAACCTAAGTCTAACCCTAACCCTAACACCCCCCTAAGTTAAATATAATTTAAATAAAACGAAATAAAATTACTATAATTAAATAAATTAATCCTATTTAAAACTAAATACTTACCTATAAAATAAACCCTAATATAGCTACAATATAACTAATAGTTACATTGTAGTTATTTTAGGATTTATATTTATTTTACAGGCAACTTTGTATTTATTTTAACTAGGTAGAATAGCTATTAAATAGTTAATAGCTATTTAATAACTACCTAGTTAAAATAATTACAAAATTACCTGTAAAATAAATCCTAACCTAAGTTACAAATACACCTAACACTACACTATCAATAAATTAATTAAATAAATTACCTACAATTATCTAAACTAAAATACAATTAAATATAATAAACTATAGCACAAAAACAAACAAACACTAACTTACAAAAAATAAAAAAATATTACAAGAATTTTAATCTAATTACACCTAATCTAAGCCCCCTAATAAAATAAAAAAGCCCTCCAAAATAATAAAATTCCCTATCCTATACTAAATTACAAAAGTAATCAGCTCTTTTACCAGCCCTTAAAAAGGCTTTTTGCGGGGCATTGCCCCAAAGTAATCAGCTCTTTTACCTGTAAAAAAAATACAAGACCCCCCAACATTAAAACCCACCACCCACACACCCCTACTATAAAACCCACCCGATCCCCCCTTAAAAAAAACCTAACACTAACCCCCTGAAGATCACCCTACCTTGAGCCGTGTTCACCCAGCCAGGCCGAATTCTTCATCCAAATCCGGGCGATGTGGTCCTCCATCCGTCAGAAGTCTTCATCCAAGCGGGCCAGAAGAGGTCCTCCATCCGGCAGAAGTCTTCATCCAAGCAGGCCAGAAGAGGTCCTCCATCCGGCAGAAGTCTTCATCCAAGCGGGCCAGAAGAGGTCCTCCATCCGGCAGAAGTCTTTATCCATCCGCGGCTCCATCTTCAAGACCTCCAACGTGGAACATCCTCCTCGGCCGACGGACTAACGACGAATAAAGGTTCCTTTAAATGACGTCATCCAAGATGGCGTCCCTCGAATTCCGATTGGCTGATAGGATGTTCCGCGTCGGAGGTCTTGAAGATGGAGCCGCGGATGGATGAAGACTTCTGCTGGATGGAGGACCTCTTCTGGCCCACTTTGATGAAGACTTCTGCCGGATGGAGGACCTCTTCTGGCCCGCTTGGATGAAGACTTCTGCCGGATGGAGGACCTCTTCTGCCCCGCGGATGGATGAAGACTTCTGCTGTATGGAGGACCACATCGCCCGGATTGGATGAAGAATTCGGCCCGGCTGGGTGAACACGGCTCAAGGTAGGGTGATCTTCAGGGGGTATCGGGTGGGTTTTAGAGTAGGGGTGTGTGGGTGGTGGGTTTTAATGTTGGGGTATTGTATTTTTTTTACAGGTAAAAGAGCTGATTACTTTCGGGCAATGCCCCGCAAAAAGCCCTTTTAAGGGCTGGTAAAAGAGCTGATGACTTTTGTAATTTAGTATAGGGTAGGGAATTTTATAATTTTGGGGGGCTTTTTTATTTTATTAGGGGGCTTAGATTAGGTGTAATTAGATTAAAATTCTTGTATTTTTTTTTATTTTTTGTAATTTAGTGTTTGTTTGTTTTTGTACTATAGTTTATTTAATTGTATTTTAGTTTAGATAATTGTAGGTAATTTATTTAATTAATTTATTGATAGTGAAGTGTTAGGTGTATTTGTAATTTAGGTTAGGATTTATTTTACAGGTAATTTTGTAATTATTTTAAGTAGGTAGCTATTCAATAGTTATTAACTATTTATTAGCTATTCTACCTAGTTAAAATAAATACAAAGTTGCCTGTAAAATAAATATAAATCCTAAAATAGCTACAATGTAATTATTAATTAGGGTTTATTTTACAGGTAAGTATTTAGTTTTAAATAGGATTAATTTAGTTAATTATAGTAATTTTATTTCGTTTTATTTAAATTATATTTAACTTAGGGGGTTATTAGGGTTAGGGTTAGACTTAGGTTTAGGGGTTAATAACTTTATTATAGTAGCGGCAACGTTTTGGGGTTAATAATTGTAGGTAGGTGGCGGCGACGTTGGGGGGGCAGATTAGGGGTTAATAAAATTTATTATAGTGTTTGCGAGGCCGGTCAGCAGATTAGGGGTTAATAAGTGTAGGATGGTGGCGGCGACGTTGGGGGGGGCAGATTAGGGGTTAATAAATATAATATAGGTGTCGGCAATGTTAGGGACAGCAGATTAGGGGTTCATAGGGATAATGTAGGTAGTGGCGAGGTCCGGTCGGCAGATTAGGGGTTAAATAATTTTATTATAGTGTTTGCGATGTGGGGGGGCCTCGGTTTAGGGGTTCATAGGTAGTTTATGGGTGTTAGTGTACTTTGTAGCACTGTAGTTAAGAGTTTTATGTTCCAGCGTTAGCCCATAAAACTCTTAACTACTGACTTTTTTATGCGGTAGGAGTCTTGGAGGTAGAGGCTGTACCGCTCACTTTCTCCAAGACTTGTAATACCAGCATTAGCCAAATCCCATTAAAAAGATAGGATACGCAATTGACGTAAGGGGATTTGCGGTAGCCAAAAGTCGCAGAAGAAAAGTGAGTGGTAGACCCTTTCCTGCCTGACTCATAATACCAGCGGGCGTTAAAAAGCTGCGTTAGGACCCCTTAATGCTGCTTTTTAAGGCTAACGCAGAACTCGTAATCTAGGCATTTATTTTTTGTAATCTTAGATTTTTTAGTTTAATTTAATCTTAGTTTTTGTTTTTTTTAATGTAATGTTAGGATTTTTTATTTTTATGTTAAATTAGGAATTTTTTTAATTTTGGTATTTTTAATTTTGTAGTAAGTCTTTTTTATTTTATAAAACCAGTTCAATATCCAGCACTTTAGCCCTTGGACGTGTGCATACTGCTAAGGGATTACTGCAAAAATCCCACAAGTAATGTAGCACAAAAAATGCAGCAGCACCACTTCGCCTCTTCCAAAGAATCTCTTTATTTCCACATAATGGGAGCAAGTTCCACAAGAACAACGTTTCGGGTTACACACCCTTAATCATGTTCATACAATGTTTGCATAACCTAATCACCTTAAATACCTACAGACAGGTAAAACCACACCTCTTTACTTAACATTCTAATTATACATAACTTCTTAAATCTACTGACCTCTAGTGGTCTAAACCTATACCAATACAAAACTTTAATTTTTAAAAAATATTTTTTTATAAAAAACATAAACACAGATGTTGTCAGCAAGAATATTATTCACAGAATACAAAAGACAGTGTTAAGGAAAAACTTACATATAATTTATATAACTTACTATTTTTTACAAAAATACACTTAAATCCAATTCCCTATTCATTCCATTGGGGGCTAATGCATCTAATTTATTAATCCAAAAGGCCTCACGTTTTTGAAGAAGCAATTCTCTTTTTTATTTTATGTAATTGGGGTTAATTTAGGGGGTGTTAGGTTAGGAGGCTTAGGCCTAGATTTAGAGTTTGGCGGTAGCCGTGAAAACCAGCGTTAGAGGCTCCTAACGCTGGTTTTAGGCTACCGCCGGTATTTGGAGTCAGTCAGGAAAGGGTCTAACGCTCACTTTTCAGCCGCAACTTTTCCATACCGCAGATCCCCTTACGTCAATTGCGTATCCTATCTTTTCAATGGGATCTTTCTAACTCCGGTATTTAGAGTCGTGTCTGAAGTGAGCGTTAGAAATCTAACGACAAAACTACAGCCGCAGAAAAAAGTCAGTAGTTAAGAGCTTTCTGGGATAACGCCGGTTCATAAAGCTCTTAACTACTGTGCTCTAAAGTACACTAACACCCATAAACTACCTATGTACCCCTAAACCGAGGCCCCCCCACATCGCCGCCACTCTATAAAATTTTTTAACCCCTAATCTTCCGTTCCGTACACTGCCGCCAACTACGTTATCCCTATGTACCCCTAATCTGCTGCCCCTAACACCGCCGACCCCTATATTATATTTATTAACCCCTAATCTGCCGCCCCCGCTATCGCTGACCCCTGCATATTATTATTAACCCCTAATCTGCCGTCCGCACGCCGCCGCCAGCTACATGATAGCTATGTACCCCTAATCTGCTGCCCATAACACCGCCGACCCCTATATTATATTTATTAACCCCTAATCTGCCCCCCTCAACGTCGCCTCCACCTGCCTACACTTATTAACCCCTAATCTGCCGATCGGAGCTCACAGCTACTCTAATAAAGTTATTAACCCCTAAAGCTAATTTTAACCCTAACCCTAACACCCCCCTAAGTTAAATATAATTTTATTCTAACGAAATAATATATTTTATAATAATAAATAGTATTAACCCCTAATCTGCCCTCCCTAACATTGCCGACACCTAACTTCAAGTATTAACCCCGAATCTGCCGACAGGAGCTCACCGCTACTCTAATAAATTTATTAACCCCTAAAGCTAAGTCTAACTTCAACCCTAACACCCCCCTAAATTAAATATAATTTAAATCTAACGAAATAAATTAACTCTTATTAAATAAATTATTCCTATTTAAAGCTAAATACTTACCTGTAAAATAAACCCTAATATAGCTACAACATAAATTATAATTATATTATAGCTATTTTAGGATTAATATTTATTTTACAGGCAACTTTGTATTTATTTTAACCAGGTACAATAGCTATTAAATAGTTAAGAACTATTTAATAGCTAAAATAGTTAAAATAATTACAAAATTACCTGTAAAATAAATCCTAACCTAAGTTACAATTAAACCTAACACTACACTATCAATAAATTAATTAAATACAATTCCTACAAATAAATACAATTAAATAAACTAACTAAAGTACAAAAAATAAAAAAGAACTGTTACAAAAAATAAAAAAAATATTTACAAACATTAGAAAAATATTACAACAATTTTAAACTAATTACACCTACTCTAAGCCCCCTAATAAAATAACAAAGACCCCCAAAATAAAAAAATGCCCTACCCTATTCTAAATTACAAAATCGGAACAGCCAATAGAATGCGAGCTCAATCTGATTGGCTGATCGGATCAGCCAATCAGATTGAACTTGAATCTGATTGCCTGATTCCATCAGCCAATCAGAATTTTCCTACCTTAATTCCGATTGGCTGATAGAATCCTATCAGCCAATCGGAATTCGAGGGACGCCATCTTGGATGACGTCCCTTAAAGGAACCGTCATTCTTCAGTTGGACGTCGTCGGAAGAAGATTGATCCACGCTGGAGGTCTTAACGATGGAGCCGGTCCTCATCGGATGAAGATAGAAGATGCCGCTTGGATCAAGATGGTTGCCGGTCTGGATCGCCTCTTCTTCCCGGATAGGATGAAGATTTTGGAGCCTCTTCTGGACCTCTTCAGCCGCCGGATGATGGATGTCTAGCCCCCGCTTGGGTTGGATGAAGATTTTGGAGCCAGGACCGATCGGTGATACCCGGTGAGGTGAAGATAAGGTAGGAAGATCTTCAGGGGCTTAGTGTTAGGTTTATTTAAGGGGGGTTTGGGTTAGATTAGGGATATGTGGGTGGTGGGTTGTAATGTTGGCGGGGGGGTATTGTATGTGTTTTTTTACAGGCAAAAGAGCTGAATTTCTTGGGGCATGCCCCGCAAAGGGCCCTGTTCAGGGCTGGTAAGGTAAAAGAGCTTTGAACTTTTGTAATTTAGAATAGGGTAGGGCTTTTTTTTATTTTGGGGGTCTTTGTTATTTTATTAGGGGGCTTAGAGTAGGTGTAATTAGTTTAAAATTGTAATTTTTTTCTAATGTTTGTAAATATTTTTTTATTTTTTGTAACTTAGTTCTTTTTTATTTTTTGTACTTTAGTTAGTTTATTTAATTGTATTTATTTGTAGGAATTGTATTTAATTTATTTATTGATAGTGTAGTGTTAGGTTTAATTGTAGATAATTGTAGGTATTTTATTTAATTAATTTATTGATAGTGTAGTGTTAGGTTTAATTGTAACTTAGGTTAGGATTTATTTTACAGGTAATTTTGTAATTATTTTAACTATTTTAGCTATTAAATAGTTCTTAACTATTTAATAGCTATTGTACCTGGTTAAAATAAATACAAAGTTACCTGTAAAATAAATATAAATCCTAAAATAGCTATAATATAATTATAATTTATATTGTAGATATATTAGGGTTTATTTTACAGGTAAGTATTTAGCTTTAAATAGGAATAATTTATTTAATAAGAGTTAATTTATTTCGTTAGATTTAAATTATATTTAATTTAGGAGGGTGTTAGGGTTAAAGTTAGACTTAGCTTTAGGGGTTAATAAATTTATTAGAGTAGCAGTGAGCTCCTGTCGGCAGATTCGGGGTTAATACTTGAAGTTAGGTGTCGGCAATGTTAGGGAGGGCAGATTAGGGGTTAATACTATTTATTATAGGGTTATTGAGGCGGGAGTGAGGCGGATTAGGGGTTAATACATTTATTATAGTAGCGCTCAGGTCCGGTCGGTAGATTAGGGGTTAATAAGTGTAGTTAGGTGGAGGCGACGTTGGGGGCGGCAGATTAGGGGTTAATAAATATAATATAGGGGTCGGCGATGTTAGGGCAGCAGATTAGGGGTACATAGGGATAATGTAGGTGGCGGGGGTGTACGGAGCGGCAGATTAGGGGTTAAAAATAATATGCAGGGGTCAGCGATAGCGGGGGCGGCAGATTAGGGGTTAATAAGTGTAAGGTTAGGGGTGTTTAGACTCGGGGTACATGTTAGAGTGTTAGGTGCAGACGTAGGAAGTGTTTCCCCATAGCAAACAATGGGGCTGCGTTAGGAGCTGAACGCGGCTTTTTTGCAGGTGCACGAGCACGTTTTTGAAGCTGGCCGCGTCCGTAAGCAACTCTGGTATCGAGAGTTGCAGTGGTGGTAAATATGCCTGTACGCTCCCTTTTTGGAGCCTAACGCAGCCATTCTGTGAACTCTCAATACCAGAGGTATTTAAAAGGTGCGGCCAGAAAAAAGCCAGCGTTAGCTACGCGGGTCGTTACCGACAAAACTCTAAATCTAGGCCTTAGTGATTAGATTAATTCTTTGCATTGTGGGGATGGCGATTTAGGGGGTTAATTAGGTAGATTGCGTTGTGGGATTGCGGTTTATGGGTTAATAGGTTAATTAGGTAGATTGCGTTGTGGGGGGTTGACGATTTAGGGGTTAATAGTTTGAAAAGGTAGTTTGCAATGTGGGGGGTTGGCAGATTAGGGGTTAATAGTGTAATTAGATAGTTTGCATTTTGGGTGGGTGGCGGATTAGGGGTTAATACTTTTTATTTAGTTATTGTGGTGGGGGGATGGCGAATGACAGGTAAATATTGTGCATGCGTTAGGTGTTTGTTAAAACTTCCAGGGAGTTACGGTGCTCATATACTCAGCGCAAGGCTTGCTACGCCTGCCTATGTGTGGCTAGGTGAATATGTAAAATGTCACCATTTTCGCCGAGTAAGTTATTGCGCTGAATATGTGATACCAACTTGCAACGCCGGCTCTATGTTAGTTTATGGGAGTAAAAATAGCGGGCGATGGGTTAAATATATGTGCCACATTTGTATGCGGCGCCATATATGTGATCGCTACATCCGACAAAAAATAGCCAACGTCGTATGTGATCGAGCCCCTGGAAGTTAGTTTCTTTTTAGGAAACATGCGCTAATTCGTTAGAGCATGTCATTGTTGCATTAATGACCTTGCATAAAGGGTTAGAGCTAAATTAAATTTGCAAAAAACACAACATAAATATTATTTAAAATAATAAAAAAAGTGTTAAACTCATATATACAGTGTCTAATAAAAATTATTTATAGTATTCATTAATTAAAAAAAAGTTATAAGGGTTAAAAAGTATTTGTTAAATGACAAGGTGTTTGCATGGAAAGGGCTACTATATATATATATATATATATATATATATATATATATATGTCTAAATATGCGTATGTATGTTTGTATGTATATATACATTTGTATATATGTGTATGCATGTGTATTTATGTTTTATATCAGTGATGTGCGGTGACTTCAGAGGCTGGTGAGGCAGTGTCTAGGAATCGGATACGCCTTCATTCTTTAGATATCCTTTGTTGAAGAAATAGCAATTGCACATGGGCGAGCCAATATCTATATGCAGCCACCATTCAGTATCTACTGAGCATATTTAGATATGATTTTCAAAAAAGGATATCTGGTTTTCTTCATTCTTTTTATATCCTTTGTTGAAAATCATATCTAAATATGCTCAGTAGCTACTGAGCATATTTAGATATGAATTTCAACAAAGGATATCTGATTTCCTTCATTCTTTTGATATCCTTTGTTGAAAAGCATATCTAAATATGCTCAGTAGCTAATGAGCATATTTAGATATGATTTTCAACAAAGGATAGCTGATTTTCTTCATTCTTTTGATATCCTTTGTTGAAAAGCATATATAAATATGCTTAGTAGCTACTGAGCATATTTAGATATGAATTTCAACAAAGGATATCAAAAGAATGAAGAAAACCAGATATCCTTTGTTGAAATTCATATCTAAATATGCTCAGTAGCTACTGAGCATATTTAGATATGCTTTTCAACAAAGGATATAAAAAGAATGAAGAAAACCAGATATCCTTTGCTGAAAATCATATCTAAATATGCTCAGTAGCCACCGAGCATATTTAGATATGCTTTTCAACAAAGGATATCAAAAGAATGAAGAAAACCAGATATCCTTTGTTGAAATTCATATCTAAATATGCTCAGTAGCTTCTGAGCATATTTAGATATGCTTTTCAACAAAGGATATTTAAAGAATAAAAAAAATCAGATATTAGATGTAAATTGGAAAGTTATTTAAAATTGCATGCTCTTTCTAAATCATGAAAGAAAACATATTACAATTGTTTTTAGCCTGGCCCAATGGTGTTTTGGGCACAGAAATTGATGCCAACACTGGCATAGATAACATAATTCTCATTTTTGAATAAGTAACAGATATTTTCAAAGGGTTAATAACCATTGGGACACTGATTTCACTCTGAATATATACAGGGTAGATCCATCTCCATGCCATGCAATTGTTTTTAGCCTGACCCAATTGTGTTTTGGGCACAGAAATTGTTGCCAACACTGGCATAGGTAACACAATTCTCATTTTTGAATAAGTAACAGATATTTTCAAAGGGTTAATAACCATTGGGCCACTGATTTCAATATAAATATATACAGGTTAGATCTCCCTCCATGACATGCAATTGTTTTTAGCCTGGCCCAATGGTGTTTTGGGCACAGAAATTGATGCCAACCCTGGCATAGGTGACATAATTCTCATTTTTGAATAAGTAACAGATATTTTCAAAGGGTTAATAACCATTGGGCCAGGCTAAAAACAATAGCATGGCATGGAGGGGGATCTACCATGTAGATATTCATAGTGAAATCAGTGGCCCAATGGTTATTAACCCTTTGAAAATATCTGTTACTTATTCAAAATTGAGAATTATGTCACCTATGCCAGGGTTGGTGTCAATTTCTGTGCCCAAAACACCACTGGGCCAGGCTAAAAACAATTGCATGGCATGGAGGGGGATCTACCCTGTATATATTCATAGTGAAATCAGTGGCCAAAAAAATATATGTTATTTATTCAAAATAGTAATATTTGTAGTGGTGCCAACGTATGCCCTTTTTTCAAGTTTGTATATCTGTTATATAAAGAGATTCCACCTCTGTGTAACTACATTTATATGAATCATATTATTATTTTAATAAAACCTATTTTTTATTTTAAAAAAAAATTGAATAAGAAACCAACTTCCATGAAAAAGAAACAGAATTTCACGAATAAGAAACAGCTTGAATAAGAAACCAACTTCCTTGTCGTGTGACTGAGCCTGCTGGGGCCCTGGGCCATCTTTTCTTTTCTTTTAGGCGGCACTAAGTTGAAGTTAGATAACTTGAGTTGAACTTGTCAACTTGATATACATTTATTACAACGAACTTGCAGCCTCGCTGCCTCTAGTTAAAGGAAGTGACTTGACTATTTTGGCAGCGAGGCTGCAAGTTCGTTGTAATAAATGTATAAGTTCAACTGTCTTCAACTCACGTTATCTAACTTCAACTTAGTGCCGCACTGCCGCCTAAAATAAAAGATTGGCCCAGGGCCCCAGCAGGCTCAGGAGTCACTATAAAAGGCTGAGGCCCGCCACCGCCACTGACAGTCTCTGACACCTACCTAAATCAATTCATACTATATACAAGGAGAACATGTAGTGCTAAAATTCAGGGAATCTTGGCTATAAAAGAATATTCATATACAAGATTCATATACTTATTAACTACTATATATCTCATTATTATCATCAATGTGCATTGTAGATATCTTCTTCATAGTAAAAAGAGCAACATCATAAAAATAATATCATGAATAAGCCATGTTAATATTTTTACATTACACCTGCAAAAGCCCTCTGTTACAAGCCTATCAAAATAGGATTTGATAAATTGATATTAAAGGGACATGAAACCCCAAAAAAATATTTCATGATTCAGATAGAGAATACAATTTTAATCAACTTTCTAATTTATTTCTATTATCTAATCTGTTTTATTCTCTTGGTATCATTTGTTGAAGGAGAAACAATGTACTAATGGTTTCTAACTGAACACATGGGTGAGCCAATCAAAATCGATATATATATATATGCAGCTACCAATCAACAGCTAGAACCTAGGTTCTCTGCTGCTCCTGAACTTGCCTAGATAAACCTTTCAGCAAAGGATAACAAGAAAAGAAAGCAAATTCAATAATCAAAGTAAATTGGAAAGCTGTTTGAAATTGTATTCTCTCTGAATTTTGAAAGAAAAGAATTTGGGGTTTCATGTCCCTTTAACATGTGATTTCTTTGAAAAGCGTGTAACTGTGAGAGCACAATACACAATGCATAGCACTAATCATAATATTAAGAAACACCTTTGGCTCAGTTTAATAAGTTACTGGGAATTGGGAAATCCTTTGCAAATTCCATGCAATGCACTGTATTTAACTTAGGGGGCATTTATAATCGTTCTTACAGACAAAGTGGGACAAAACCAGGGTGCCAGCCAGGTTGCTACTGTAACATGAAAATTCCACATGGAACCGGGTTGTATTTTACTACTACCATACAGCATACCCTTTTATTAACAAGCTAGCCACTAAAAGCTTATTTAATGACCTCCCACTTTAATTTACTAATTATGCTTGGGAACTATAAAGCACAGCCTGCCCTACAGTGTTTTTTCCTACCTTTTTCCATTGTTTAGAAGTTCAACAATAACTAGTAATACCAGTGTACATTTGTCATTAAAAGTTCTAAATTAGAACTATCCAAATGTAGAGCCAAATAGAAGTGTCTAAAATTTGACATGCTAATAGCTATTGCATTGATGCACATACATTGTTTTTAGCTGTTTTTAGTTATTTAGATATGAGGTGAATGGAGCACATGCTCAATAAAGTCATCTCAAATAGATCTGTTGTGTTTGGTATAGAAAATACAGTACACTTGATAGTGTTTATTACAAACACCTATATGTATTACACAAAGTCTACAAACACAGTAACTGGGATAGATCACTTTTTAGTGAAGGTTTATGGTTCTCTTTGATTGGCTTTACTTGACACATTAATTAACAGAAGGTTGTTCTGGATACTGTGCTATTATCATGGTTTAGAAGCTCAGACCCACTGTTTCTTGAATTTCTTCTGCATCTTCTCCATCTGTGCAAAAGTCACAGTTTCAAGAGTGAAGCTAGGGAACATCTAGCTCTGCCCAATACCCTACGCTAACACACAACAATCTAATCACAATATCACTCACATGATCGAACTTCGATTTACAACAACAGAGAGAACAGTGAGTCTGTCAACCCCGCCACTGACCTACCTAAAAAGATGCGCCGCCGCCAAATATAAACAACAACAGGTTGAACTTCAAGTACTAGTAGTCTTCTACGCTCGTCGCTGCTCCGGTTGCAATGATGCAATCAATGCTGACTGCCTGACTAACTGTTAATAACGGTCGTTGTCGTTGATGTTCAGTACCTCCGGCTCCACGTCTGACTCTAACTGAGCTGCTCTGAGACACGTGACCGCACGCGGAAGGATCTATTTCATTCCCGCCCGGCGCTCAGAGACAGCCAGCCCCAGTCAGATTCAGACGAGTTCTGAATTCTGAATCTGATTGGCTGAGAGTCAGACTAGTAGTGAGACGACTGAGAGGCGGCCAGGACGGAGGCTAGCCTCCTGTGGAAGCGTATGGGGCGCATTGGAGAGGACTGCATTAGCACCTTTTCTCCTCTGGTGGCAGTCTCTCAGCGTCCCATACACTTCCACAGTAGTCAATGCATTCATATTGCGCAATGCAAGGACAGCCGGCTGTCCTTGTCTTGCTCAATATGAATGTAATCATGTATTGTATTGATGTATAAACAAACAGTGAGTCGGTTTTAATAAAATTACACAGAATCATGATTTTGGTGGAGGGGTGGGGGGGTAGGGGGGGTCACCTTATTTTATAAAAAAAAAAAATATGAAAAAAAATAAATAATTTTTTAATTTTTTAATTTTAAATAAATGCTGCCTGTAATTACATAGATTGGCCAGGGTAGGCGCTGCCTCACCTGCCTCCTGTGACTGCACGTCACTGTTTTATATGTGTATATATGTACTGTATATACATACATAAATACACATATATACAAATATATATTCACACTCATATATATATATTTATATATATATATATATATATACAGTATATATATATATATATATATATATATATATATATATATACATACATACTTTAGAGCCATTTCCAATCAAATACCTTAAAATATTTATTTGTATTCATATTTAATAATATGTTTTACTGTGTATGTGCTGTAAATATTTTATATTCCAATGTATTAGGGGAAAATGTTCTTTGCATTTATATATATATATATATATATATATATATATATATATATATATATATATATATATATATATATAGATAGATAGATAGATAGATAGATAGATAGATAGATAGATAGATCTAGCTATATATTTTACAAAAACAATAATATGTAAAACAAAATAACAAGAGTTGTGCATTGAGCATTGATTTCTGTCCGCGGCCTCAGAGCAGGCGGACAAGTTATGGAGAAACGGTCTTTAGACAGCTGCTTCATAACTTCTGATTCCGGCGAGCCTGAAGGCTCACCAGAAACAAGGGGCATCAAGCTCCATACAGAACTTAATAAATATGCCCTTATATCTTGAAACACAGAATGGCTAAAAAGGACAGAAAGTGTTACAGAGGTCTGAGTGCAGGGAGTGGAGGGGGTGTCGTAAAAATCATGAGGGGGGCTTAGGTGACAGAGGCAGACAGTGTCCAGTGTAGGAGAACAGGCAGGGGAAATATATAGTTTTACAAATAGCATATACTGACATAAAGTTATATATCAACATGGAATCAAGATGTGAAATTATGTATACAGGAGGAATATAAAATAGTAAAAAAAGAAGAAAGGAAGAATAAGAAGAATAAAAAAAAGAAAGAAATAATAATAATGGCAAAAGTATTTACATAGGCTTACCTGTGTACCTATGTATAAAGAGTGTGGAATATACAATGTAATACACTAAATGAAAGTACATTACAAGAAATTTTGATAATGTGTTAAGAATCCAGGGCCCGATCCGATATGCAGCGTCGCCCGCAAAAGCCGGCAATGTCGAAATTTGCGCTGGTTTGGTATCACATATATGGCGTAACCTAGAAGTTACGCTCGTATATTTCTGCCTTCGCCCGTAGTTTTTTGGGCCATAGGCAGGTATACCAAACCAGCGCAGTTTGGTATCCAATATACAGCGTAAGGACTTACGTGGCGAAAATGGAGAAATCTTACTCCATTTTCACCTTGCCACAAAATGCAGCCATAGTAAGCCTTACGCTGTCTATTGGAGCCCCGTAACTCCCTAAACTACCTGCTAAATAAAACCTAACACCTAACGCATGCGCAATGTCTATCTACCTGTCAACCGCGATCCCCCGCCGCAATCCCTAATAAAGTGTTTAACCCCTAAACCACCACTCCCGGACCCCGCCGCCACCTACAATAAAAGTATAACCCCTAATGTGATCCCCCTACACCGTCGCCAGCTACATTACATACCCCCTAATGTGAGCCCCTTACACCGCCACCATCTACCTTACCTACCACCTAAAGTGAGCCCCTACCCCGTAGCCATCTACCTTACCTACCCCCTAAAGTGAGCCCCTACCCCGCCGCCATCTACCTTACCTACCCCCTACAGTGAGCCCCTACCCCGCCGCCATCTACCTTATCTACCCCCTAAAGTGAGCCCCTACCCCGCCGCCATCTATCTTACCTACCCCCTAAAGTGTGCCCCTTACACCGCCGCCATCTATTTTAAAAATATTAACCCCTAATTTAATCCCCCTACACCGCCGATTCAAGTTCAATCCGATTGGCTGAACCAATCAGCCAATCGGATTGAACTTGAATCTGATTGGCTGATTCAATCAGCCAATCAGATTTTTCTACCTTAATTCCGATTGGCTGATAGAATCCTATCAGCCAATCGGAATTCGACGGACGCCATCTTGGATGACGTCATTTAAAGGTACGTCATTCCTAGTTCAGTCTTCGTGCAGGATGGATGCTCCGCGGCGGAGGAGCGAAGAAAAAAGATTGAAGATGCCGCTTTGCTTGAAGACATCGCCGGATGGAAGAAGACTTCACTGCCGCTTGATTGAAGACATCGCCCGGATGGAAGAAGACTTCACTGCCGCTTGATTGAAGACATCGCCGGATGGAAGAAGACTTCAGTGCCGCTTGATTAAAAACATCGCCCGGATGGAAGAAGACTTCTCTGCCGCTTGATTGGACATCGCCCGGATCGGATGAAGAGTTCTGCCCGGCTGGGTGAAGACAAGGTAGGGAGATCTTTAGGGGGGTAGTGTTAGTTTTTTTTAAGGGGGGTTTGGGTGGGTTTAGAATAGGGGTATGTGGGTGGTGGGTTGTAATGTTGGGGGGTGGTATTGTGTTTTTTTTTTACAGGCAAAAGAACTGTTTTCTTTGGGGCATGCCCCGCAAAAGGCCCTTTTAAGGGCTGGTAAGGTAAAAGAACTGTGAACTTTTTAAATTTAGAATAGGGTAGGGAAATTTTTTTATTTTGGGGGGCTTTATTATTTTATTAGGGGGCTTAGAATAGGTGTAATTAGCTTAAAAATCTTGTAATATTTTTTTTATTTTTTGTAATTTAGTGTTTGTTTTTTTTGTAATTTAGTTTAGTTTATTGAATTTTAGTTTAGATATTTGTAGTTTATTTAATTTATTGATAGTGTAGGTGTATTTGTAACTTAGGTTAGGATTTATTTTACAGGTAAATTGGTAATTATTTTAACTAGGTAGCTATTAAATAGTTATTAACTATTTAATAGCTATTGTACCTAGTTAAAATAAATACCAAGTTACCTGTAAAATAAATATAAACCCTAAAATAGCTACAATGTAATTATTAATTACATTGTAGCTATCTTAGGGTTTATTTTATAGGTAAGTATTTAGATTTAAATAGGAATATTTTAATTAATAATATTAATATTAATTAGATCTATTTTAATAAGAATTTAGTTAGGGATGTTAGAGTTAGATAGGGTTATTATACTTAATATATATATAATATAATAACGATATTAACTATATTAACCCTAATATAATTAGGGTTAATATAGTTAATATATATAATATAATAACTATATTAACTATATTAACTCTAATATAATTAGGGTTAATATAGTTAATATAGCTGGCGGCGGTGTAGGGGGATTAAATTAGGGGTTAATATTTTTAAAATAGATGGCGGCGGCGGTGTAAGGGGCTCACTTTAGGGGGTAGGTAAGGTAGATGGCGGCGGGGTAGGGGCTCATTTTAGGGGATAGGTAAGGTAGATGGTGGCGGGGTAGGGGCTCACTTTAGGTGGTAGGTAAGGTAGATGGCGGAGGGGTAAGGGCTCACATTAGGAGGTTATAGATTTAATATAGCTCGCGGCGGGGTCCGGGGGCAGCGGTTTAGGGGTTAATACATTTTTTATTGTTAGGATAGTGAGGGGGGATAGCGGATAGAGGGGTAAACGTGTCGGGCTATGTTTGGGAGGCGTGTTAGACAGTACGGGTGATTTTATAACTTTAGTCAGGTTTTGTAGGCGCCGGCAGTTTCTAAAGTGCCGTAAGTCACTGGCGACTCCAGAAATTTGTACTTACGCAGATTTCTGGACATCGCTGGTTTGTCAGACTTACGGCACTTTAGCCTCTGATGGCGCCGTATATAGGATAGCTCGAGTTCCCTCGCTTGTGCTGCAAACTACGATCTTTATCGGATCGCGCCCCCAGAGTCTACATTTAGTCCAGAATTTAGTGAGTTGAAGTACATTATTATTTTAATTTATCAAATGAAAATGATAATGTACTTGTCAACTTATAAATGTATAGTCAGGCCAATAGAAAAGTATCATTGCTCAATGCAATACTCTTGTTATTTTGTTATCTAAATCACTGGACTAACACGGCTACTCCAATCAACGTATATATATATATGTAAAGAACAGAAGAAATTAAAATGTTTATTACTCACTTCTGATTTGAGTTGTAGGTCTAGCGCTCTGTTTTCTGTCACCTAGATTACAAGTTTTGTGCTGCCATTACGAGTTTTTGAAAAGCCGGCTTGTGTGTTCGATATGATTGCGTTGATCTCCATACCGCACAAAATACAAGCGCTGCTTTGATGTGTACGCTTTTCCCATAGACATCAATGAGGAGAGAGTGTTAGAAAAAAATAACACCTGAAGTGCGGAATGAAAACTCCATAACGCAGCCCCATTGATGTCAATGGGGAAAAAAAGTTAAGTTTAAAACTAACACCCTAACATAAACCCCACATCTAAACACCCCTAATATGCTGCGTCACCAACACCTACATAATGTGATTAACCCCTAATCTGCCGCTCCTGCTATCGCCGCCAACTAAATAAATCTATTAACCCTTAATCTGCCGCTCCCGATATCACCGCCACTATAAAATTATTAACCCCTATTCCCCCACACCCCAACATTGCTCACACTATAATAAAGATAATAGCCCCTATTCCGCCGCTCCCCGACATTGCCGCCACTAAATAAAGTTATTAACCCCTAAACCTCTGGCCTCCCACATCACTTCCACTAAATAAACCTATTAACCCTTAAACCGCCAGCCCCCCACATCGCAACTACCTATATTAAACTATATTAACCCCTAAATCTAACCCTAACCGTAACGCTAAACCTAACTCTAACCGTAACCCTAAACCTAACACCCCCTAACTTTAACATAAATAAAATAAAGCTAAATTAAAAATACAATTATTAACTAAATAATACCTATTTAAAACTAAATACATACTTACCTTTGAAATAAAACCTAAGCTAGCTACAATACAACATAGTTATATTGTAGCTAGCGTAGGTTTTATTTTTATTTCACAGGTAAGTTTTTATTTATTTTAACTAGGTAGACTAGTTAGTAAATAGTTATCAACTATTTACTAACTACCTAGTTAAAATAAATACAAACTTACCTGTGAAATAAAACCTAAGCTGCCTTACACTAAAACCTAACATTACAAAAATAAAAAATCTACCATTACAAAAAATAAAAAACACTAAAATTACAAAAAAATAAAAAAACTACCATTAAAAAAAATAACAAACAAAATTATCCAAAACAATAAAAATTATTTATTTTCTAAATGCCTGTTTTAAAAAAAAACCACCCCAAAATAAGAAACCCTAATCTATAATAAACTATTATTAAATTAAAAGGGCCTTTTGTCTGGCATTGCCCTACAGAAATCAGCTCTTTTTCTACAAAAGAAAAACAAACACCCCCTAACAGTATACAAACCACCACCCCCCAAACCCACAATATAAAAATAAAGTAAAACCTAATCTACCCATTGCCCTGAAAAGGGCATTTGCATGGTCATTGCCCTTAAAAGGGCATTCAGCTCTTTTGCTGCCCATTAAAAATAAAAAAACACCTCAAAAAGAAAAAAAACATTGCTCAAAATAACAATCGAATTATCCAAAATAATACAAATTATTTCTATTCTAGTACCCCTTTTTTTAAAAAAACACCCCAAAATAAATGAACACTAAACTATAATAAACTACCAATAGCTCTTAAAAGGGCCTTTTGTAAGGCATTGCCCTAAAGAAATCAGCTCTTTTTCTTAAAAATAAAAACAAACACCCCCTAACATTACAAACCCCACCCCCCAAACCCACAAAATAAAAAAAACCTAACTAAAAAAACCTAATCTACCCTTGGACCTTCGCCTGGACCTCCGCCCCTGCGCATCGACCGCATCATCTGCAGGGATTAAGATGCCGGTCCCACGATGGAAGAAGATGGAGTCACTGGGATGAAGATCAATCAAGCCGGACTTCAGCAACTGTGAGTACCTAAAGAGGGGTTAGTGCTAAGTTTTTTTAAGGTTTGGGTGGGTTTTTTATTAGATTAGGGTTTGGGCTATTTGAAAAAGACCTGAATGCCCTTTTAAGGGCAAGAAAAAGAGCTGAATGCCCTTTTAAGGGCAATCCCCATACAAATGCCCTTTTCAGGGCAATGGCTAGATTACGTTTTTTTTAGAGTTAGGTTTTTTATTTGGGGGTTGGTTGGGTGGTGGGTTTTACTGTTGGGGGTCTTTGTATTTTTTTTACAGGGAAAAGAGCTGATTTCTTTAGGGCAATGCCCTACAAAAGGCCCTTTTAAAGGCTGTTGGTAGTTTATTGTAGGCTAGTGCTTTTTTATTTTAGAGGGAGCTTTTTATTTTAATAGAGCTATTAGATTAGGTGTAATTGTTTTTATTTTGGATAATTTCGTTTGTTATTTTTTGTAATTTAGTATTTTTTTATTTTTTGTAATTTAGTATTTTTAATTTTTTTAACTATAGATTTAATTTTTTTAGTAGGGTTAGTTTTTTTAATGTGTAATTTAATTTTAGTATAATAGTAATGTTAGTTTAATTTATAGTTTAACCCCTTAACGACCGAGGACGTGCAGGGTACGTCCTAAAAAAAAAGGCAGTTAACGCCTGAGGACGTACCCTGCACGTCCTCGGTGTGGAAAGCAGCTGGAAGCGATCCTGCTCGCTTCCAGCTGCTTTCCGGTTATTGCAGTGATGCCTCGATATGGAGGCATCCTGCAATAACCTTTCTAAGCCATCCGGTGCAGAGAGAGCCACTCTGTGGCCCTCTCTGCACCGGAGATCGGTGGCTTACAGTGCGTTGGTGCGTGGGAGCCGAACCGGGAGGCGGGTGGCGGCCATCGATGGCCCTCGTGATGTGGAGGGGGGCGGGATCGTGGGCCGGTATGCCAGGGCCGCGCACTGACGCGTGCACATGCACGGGAGGGTGGGGGCGGGCGCGTGCACGGGGAGGGAGCGGGTGGGAACCGCTACACACAGAAAAAAAAGTTCAGGAAAAAAAAAAAAAAGTAAAATAAATGTTATAAAAAAGCAATCATTTAGGTGGTGGGGGTTGGTCTGTGGGGAGGGGGAAGCTACACTACAGAAAAACCGTGGAAAAAATAAAAAAACAACATATTTCCTTGCAAACTGGGTACTGGCAGACAGCTGCCAGTACCCAAGATGGCCCCCAATAAGGCAGAGGGGAGGGTTAGAGAGCGGTTTTGGGGGGGATCAGGGAGGTTGGGGGCTAAGGGGGGGATCCTACACAGTAGCATATGTAAATATGCTATAAAAAAATTATTATTTTTAAAAACCCTTTTATTTTAGTACTGGCAGACTTTCTGCCAGTACTTAAGATGGCGGGGACAATTGTGGGGTGGGGGAGGGAAGGGAGCTGTTTGGGAGGGATCAGGGGGTGGGATGTGTCAGGTGGGAGGCTGATCTCTACACTAAAGCTAAAATTAACCCTGCAAGCTTCCTACAAACTCCCTAATTAACCCCTTCACTGCTAGCCATAATACACGTGTGAGGCGCAGCAGCATTTAGCGGCCTTCTAATTACCAGAAAGCAACGCCAAAGTCATATATGTCTGCTATTTCTGAACAAAGGGGATCCCAGAGAAGCATTTACAACCATTTGTGCCATAATTGCACAAGCTGTTTGTAAATAATTTCAGTGAGAAACCTAAAATTGTGAAAAATTTAAAGTTTTTTTTAATTTGATCGCATTTGGCGGTGAAATGGTGGCATGAAATATACCAAAATGGGCCTAGATCAATACTTGGGGTCGTCTACTACACTACACTAAAGCTAAAATTAACCCTACAAGCTCCCTAAAAGCTCCCTAATTAACCCCTTAACTGCTGGGCATAATACACGTGTGGTGCGCAGTGGCATTTAGCGGCCTTCTAATTACCAAAAAGCAACGCCAAAGCCATATATGTCTGCTATTTCTGAACAAAGGGGATCCCAGAGAAGTATTTACAAGCATTTATGCCATAATTGCACAAGCTGTTTGTAAATAATTTCAGTAAGAAACCGAAAGTTTGTGAAAAAATTTGTGAAAAAGTGAACGATTTTTTGTATTTGATTGCATTTGGCGGTGAAATGGTGGTATGAAATATACCAAAATTGGCCTAGATCAATACTTTGGGATGTCTTCTAAAAAAAAATATATACATGTCAAGGGATATTCAGGGATTCCTGAAAGATATTAGTGTTCTAATGTAACTAGCGCTAATTTTGAAAAAAAATGGTTTGGAAATAGCAAAGTGCTACTTGTATTTATGGCCCTATAACTTGCAAAAAAAGCAAAGAACATGTAAACATTGGGTATTTCTAAACTCAGGACAAAATTTAGAAACTATTTAGCATGGGTGTTTTTTGGTGGTTGTAGATATGTAACAGATTTTGGGGGTCAAAGTTAGAAAAAGTGTGTTTTTTTTTTTCATTTTTTCCTCATATTTTATAATTTTTTTATAGTAAATTATAAGATATGATGAAAATAATGGTATCTTTAGAAAGTCCATTTAATGGCGAGAAAAACGGTATATAATATGTGTGGGTACAGTAAATGAGTAAGAGGAAAATTACAGCTAAACACAAACACCGCAAAAATGTAAAAATAGCCTTGGTCCCAAACGGACAGAAAATGGAAAAGTGCTGTGGTCATTAAGGGGTTAAACTTAGTTTTGTTTAATTTTCCAAGTAAGTAAGATAGGGATCTTGTAATTTGAATTTAAAGTTAGGGGGTTGTTAGGTTTAGGGATTAATAGTTTAATTTAGTTTTTGGCGATGTCGGGGAGTGGCAGAATAGGGCTTAATATATTTATTATAGTGTGGGCAATGTTGGGGTGCGGGGGAATAGGGGTTCATAACTTTAGTATAGTGGCGACGATGTCAGGGAACAGCGGAATAGGGGTTAATACATTTTACTAGTGGCGGGATGTCAGGAGCGGCAGATTAGGGTTTAATAACTTTAATATAGTATTTGCGATGCAGGAGGGCCTCGGTTTAGGGGTTGATAGGTAGTTTATGGGTGTTAGTGTACTTTGTAACAGTTTAGTTATGAGTTTTATGTAACAGTTTTGTTGCGTAAAAATCATAACTACTGCTCTCAGATGGCGGTACGGAACTTGTCGTTATAGGGTGTAACGCAAGCTTTTTAGCCTCACCGCAAAACTCGTAATGGTAGCACTATGGGAATGCCATGAAAAAACGTAATTTTTTCGAGTGAGGGACTGACGTTGCGTTACAGACTAAAAGGCTGCGGTACAGTTATACTGACAAGACTCGTAATGACTGCATTGCTGTGACAATTTTTTCAGCGTTAAAACACGAACGCAAAACTTGTATTCTAGGTGTGGGTTAATTGTACTCAAAGTCTCTCTTTTGGTATGTTTCTGTAGTCTGTGTAATAAGTTATGTATTTACTCTGCTGATATCTTGCCTTTATCTATGTGATGTTCTAACCTTGTAATTCCTAAATTTTTAATTTCACTAATGGTATAGCCCCAACTTCCCCCAAATGTCGGTTATTTTTACTTATCTCACCCTGAATCATACTTTCCCATTTGGCCTTTTGACTGTCTTTGATCATGTCATTATCTAATTTACTGCAATCAGCTGAATGCTCTGGCCTATAAATTTTACACTGCTAAGGGGAAGAAATGCAGGGGTAAGCAATGCAGTTTAGATAGCAGTAGTGTAACATCATGGGCCCCATCCGATATGCAGCGTCGCCTGCAAAAGCCGGCGATGCCGGTTTTTGCGTGTTTTTGGTATCCTATATACAGCGCCGCATATAAATGTGGCACGTATATTTCACCAGTCAGACGTAGTTTTTTTACCCATAGACTAACATATAAAAGACGCGCAATTTGGTATCCAATATCCAGCGCAAGGACTTACGTGGAAATCTTACTCCATTTTCACCTTGCCATAAAAAGCCTTAGCAAGCCTTGCGCTGAGTATTGGAGCCCCGTAATTCCCTAAAATGCCTTCCAAAAAAAACCTAACACCTATCAATGTCTATCTACCTGTCAACCGCAATCCCCCACCGCAATAACTAAAAACGTGTATTAACCTCTAAACCGCCGCTCCCGGACCCGCCGCACCTAAATAAAGTGTTTAACCCCTAAACCGCCGCTCCCGGACCCCGCCGCCACCTACATTAAATTTATTAACCCATAATCTGACCCCCCTACACCGCCGCCACCTAAATTAAATTTATTAATCCCTAATCTCACGCCCCCAACGTCGCCGCCACTATATTAAATTTATCAACCCCTAAGCCTAAGTCTAACCCTAACACCCTCCTAACTTAATTATTATTTAAATAAATCTAAATAATATAACTATTATTAACTAAATTATTCCTATTTAAAACTTAATACTTACCTATAAAATAAACCCTAAGATAGCTGCAATATAATTAATAATTACATTGTAGCTATTTTAGGATTTATTTTTATTTTACAGGCAACTTTGTATTTATCTTAACTAGGTACAATAGCTATTAAATAGTTAATAACTATTTAATAGCTACCTAGTTAAAATAATTACAAAATTACCTGTAAAATAAATCCTAACCTAAGTTACAAATACAGTAGAGATAAAGAATGGAAGGGAGCGCTACAAGCTAAATAGGATGAATGTTAATGTTATAAAGTGCAAGATAGCAAATCTCATAAAATGCAATTTATTACAATTTATATATATAAAAAATGCAATGGCCGCAGTCTAGGAATAAGTACAGTTAATACAATAAAAAATTATTACAATAAAAAGTAACATGGATCCATGATACGTACAAACAAGCTAAAATGGCTAAAATAAAATGATGAGTCTAACAAAAATGCTAACACAGAGCTAAACATGCACTAGTACAATGATGATCATATAAGAGTGGATAAGCGCGGATTATCAACAAGTGATTATAACAAGTGATACAATAAAACTGAATAGATCGATGAATAACAATAAAAACGTGTATAAAACGTTAATAATACAAGGCTCAAAAAAAAATAAAAAAATGTGGTCAAAAATGTGTTCAAAAGTAGTGTTCAAAAAATATATATAGATCGAAAGTCAGATCCTCAAGATGTCCAAATGAATCCAAATAGTGGTGGGCAATCCAAAGTCTACAATGTGGTGTTCAACAAAATTGATGCGAAAAAGTCAAAGCAAATGAAATCGTGAAAAAACAGGAAAAAAGGGGATACACAAAAAAAAGGTTAAATGTAAGTAGGTTGTAGATCCTGCGCGATCCAAACTATATAAAGTCAAATGGGTGATGTAGAAAGTGTATCCAAAATAAGTGTATCCAAAATAAAGAAACCGGTGCTAGTAAGGACTTGTACCAGTGGAAATTTTTTTGGTGGTGGTGGAAAGTTACAGGTGAAACATAGTAGAAACTTCTAACCTGTAAATAAAAACAAAAAAAAAACCTATAGCGCTTGGTATACTACATCCTTACACTAAGTTACAAATACACCTAACACTACACTATCAATAAATAAATTAAATTAATTAACTACAATTAGACAATCTGGCCCGTCCTACCATAGCTCAGAAACCACACTCTCATCCTCAGCCCTGGCATACTCTTCTGACACGGTACCTACGCAGATGTTCCCGTACTGCTGAGTGACACTGGAGGAAATCTCGGAGTTCAGCTGACATTCTTCACTACAATTTCATCTTGAACTCCTACTATTCTACCCTTAATCTTTTTTAAGCATCAATACTTCTCTAATCTCATCTCTACTCTTTCCTCTAACCCAAAATGTCTGTTTTCCTAATTCAATACTCTTCTCCGCCCACCCCCAACTCCTAATACAACTTCTCTCTCAGCTCAAGATTTTGCCAACCACTTCAATTACAAAATTGACTCCATCAGAAATAAAATCAGCTCTCAACATACTACCAATTTCCCACCCCCTTAAAAGCTCACAATCATCCAAAACCCAAATACCCATAAATTTAGCTCTTTTACCCCTGTTACAGAGAAAGAAGTTTCTTCCCTTATACTGTCCTCCCACCTTACTACCTGTCCCCTCGACCCCATCCCCTCACACCTACTCCCCTCCCTCTCTTCTACCCTCACCCTCCATACTAACACACATTTTCAACCTCTCCCTCAGCACTGGTATACTTCCCTCATCTCTAAAACATGCACTGGTCACACCTATCCTCAAGAAACCTTCCCTCGATCCAACCTCCCCATCCAACTACCGTCCTATTTCCCTACTCCCTCTAGCCTCAAAGCTCCTTGAAAAACTAGTATATGCACGTCTATCTAATTTCCTTACACTAAACTCTCTTCTTGACCAACTGCAATCTGGATTTAGTCCCCATCACTCCACAGAGACAGCAATTGTCAAGGTTACCAATGACCTACTTACAGCAACATCCAAACCCTCCAATCCTTCGGCATCTGCTGCATAGCTCTCTTGTGGTTCTCTTCCTATCTATCTAACCATACCTTTAGTGTAGCCTTCTCCGGAGCATTCTCTGCCCCGTTACCACTTTCTGTTGGGGTACATCAAGGCTCTGTTCTCGGTCCCCTTCTATTTTCAATCTACACGTCATCATTAGGATCCTTAATAAAGTCCCACGGGTTTCAATACCATTTGTATGCCGATGACACCCAAATCTACCTCTCTGCCCCAGTCCTACCTCCTTCCTTACTAATCCGTGTCCCTAATTGTCTTTCTCTTATCTTATCTTGGATGTCCTCTCACTACCTTAAGCTAAATCTCTCCAAAACTGAACTCCTTATTTTTCCCCCTTCTTCCAAAATCTCCACCCCCCAATTTTCTATAACTGTTGATAATTCCATAATTACCCCTACCAAGCATGCCCGATGTCTTGGGATCACACTTGACTCAGACCTTTCCTTCACTCCTCACATTCAGTCCTTGGCTAAAGCCTGCCGCTTCCACCTTGAAAACATCTCTAAAATTAGACATTTCCTTACACAAGACACAACTAAGATTTTAATCCACTCTCTCATCCTTTCCCGCCTCGACTACTGCAACTCCATCCTCTCTGGTCTACCTAGCTACCACCTAGCACCTTTACAATACATAATGAATGCCTCTGCCAGGCTCATCTTCCTTACATCCAGGATAAACCAATTGCTAAATGCAAATGGAAAGAATGTACTTGCTTAGCACTCAACAGCACATATTCCAAACTAACAAGATACCTTAGGTGAAAAAGCCAGTGAAAGGCAGTTTAAAACTTAACTTTTATTTACTTCATATAAAACAACAAAATGGTTAAAAATATCAGCTGGTGTGACCCTGAACGAATGTAATTTCAGAGGGTAAAAGGGATGTGTGTGTTTTCTTCCCTAGTCCCAATGTCTAATTAATACCCCAGTATGGTCTCCAGGGATAATGCCCTAAATATAAAGGGGAAAATAGTGCAAGAGTACCTCTGGATTGTATTGATTAAAATCTCGGTCAGAGTAATTATGAGAATACCCCTGTTATCCCTCTCTGTCTGAGTCGGGGGATCTCCACGGTGAGATTATACCATCCAGATTCGGTTATAGGGTACAGTTGTCTCTAGGGAATATGAGTTAGCCACAAATAAAATAATGTGGGATTTGCTGAAGAATACCTATATAGGGAGGGTACTCCTGTTAATATGGAGTCAATGTATGCTAGTGGGATTCAGCGCCTAATATCTTTTAGTTTATCTAGTGTATAATAGTTCACTAGTATAGTTGAACTTGTTATTAAAATGGTACTAAGAATACCGTTGTCAATATTACCTCTTGGTCTCTGTCTCTTAAATTTATAGGACACTTATAGTAATATTAGCCACTGCAAGGTGGATGAGGCTGCTGTGAATAAGCCTGAATTATAACAGGATATTCTTAGTTAGTTAAAGTTTCCCTTGGAGATAGGGGACAATCTTACTCGCCTCCTCTACCAATGTTCCCCATATAAATGGATAAATCCCATGCAATATTACGCAAGCTAAGTCCCAGAGGTTATTTTATTAGATGTTACTTATTTTGATATAGTAGTTCAAAGGAGTGCTTGGTGTAACATAGGGTGGAGTTAGACTTAGGGGACGCTAGTACATTGACAGTCTACCAATCTTAGTTGGTTTATTATCATTCAGTAGCGATATGAATATCGGAGTAATTGTCTATTTCAGGAAACCCTTATTCCCATACCACCAGTATTACCCTTGTATGATTCTGATTATTTATATATACTGGATTGGTTACAAACAATGGAAATGTAACTACGATTGCTTGATGCATGGACTTTCTCAGCTGTGTTGTTTAAACAAATATCTTGCACTTTAAGGTCATGCCGTAATTTATGCAAATGCTGTAGTAAAATCTACTGTGTTATTGGTACTGTGATTCGCTTAGCAGTATGGCTGGGGAGAGAAATTTCTCTTAAATTTTTATCATATGATACTTATAAATCACTCCCCAACTTTCTGCTTTGGCAGTTGCACACTATTAGCGGATGATATTGCAGGTATCCGATATGTATAAAGGAGGGAACTATTCACCCCTCTTCTTTAAATAGGCTTTACACTGAGAGCGTCTCAATATGAAAACAGATAAAGTTCGGTTCCTGCTGATAAACAGGTAGCGGTTACAGGTTCTGGCTGTAAGCCTAAATAAAATTCACTCTCCGGTGATTCTATTGTTTGTACTTTCGCTACATATTAGTAATTGTAAGCTACTAGGGTAAAGTCTCATTTAGGTATATCTAGAGCGTAACGGTATTTCTATCAGGCTTGCTCACACACACACAAGTTTAAGTTAAATTCTAAAAATCCATTCGTTCTACAAGTCACACTGCTGTTTAGTTAAAAAAGGAGAGAAATATTCTCCTGTGGCCCTGACATGTTTCGCCTAAACGGCTTTGTCAAAGGTGGGGCGCCCGCCATTCCTGGGGCTTTTTATTGGCCGTTCTCAGGGGGCTTGTCCCTCTTCTGCTGATCCGATTGGTTCCTCCCTACTTGTACTCGATAGGTTACTAGGGAGGTGTGTACTTTCGTCATATTCAGGTTACCACCTCCTTGATGACGACCTTGCCTGGTATTATCATTGCAATAGTTGCAAGACTGGATATATATATATATGTTTACATTTATATGCATATATCTATATCTCTATGGGTCAGGCTGGGATGTACTAATGTATCTTTGGTTGCATGGGCAGAGTTAAAATCCAAGATTTCACGCGGTAGTGGAATCAAATATATTTATTTTGTATACTTATAAAAGTATTTAGTACTCGTGATTCGAATGACAAAAAAGGGGAAATTAGTAATGAAAGATTAATCTACAGGACAAAAACGAGAGAATGAACATTGTGTCAGATGTAATTATCGTAACGTATAAGTGATTGTTGATAGAACCAGGTTATAGGTTTTATATATTATAATTCTGTACCAGCACCTTGTGTATAGTAGTTTCAATTGCTAAGCTGTTCACTTCCCCGATTGGTGGTTTCTTTCTAAGGCAGGTATATCTAAATATTGTGAATGGCGCGGGGTGATAAATGTGTTCCACTTTTTATTTTATTTAATGGGACAAGATCGTGCCTAAAATGTGATTATATACTGTCCCAAATTGAAAACCATAACTAAAGTTAAGATAAAAACTATTCGGTGATCTGTATTCTATTATGTATCAAGATTGTGCCAAAATGCCGTGGGTGTCAGAATGGGTGACAGGTCCTATATTGCCCTGTTGGTTTACATAGATATACAGGTGCTGGTGCTGCTGCACAGGCTGTGTGAGAAAATTAGTGAGGTGAACAAACTAGAAGGGGGGGGGGTTTAGGGGAGGGGGGAAAAAAGAGGTGAGAAAAAATGAAAACAGTGACAAAAGTGAAAAAAAGAAATAACTGGAAGGTGTATTCTATATACTAAATTGTTGAATTTTTAATTTGGGGTGTTTGAAAGGAGATATAAAAAATGTCTAAAGGATAGTTTAAATTGGTGTGTATAGCTTTTCTGGGGATAGAAACAAACCAAGAGATTGACTACATTGTATTGGCCTTGTACTATTGGAGGTCACAGAGTTCCATCATTCTAAGCAGTTGTAAGCTTCAATGCAATTCTGTCGTTTGTTCTGCTTTTGCTTCGATAATACAATTGTACATAACTCATAGTATGTTATGTTTCCAGTAACACTGGATAAAATTATCCCTTTGGAGTGTCAATTCGATTATCTCCTGGTTGCCCCCTGTGAGTTCCTGGATTATTCTACCTCCTGGTTTACACCCTTACTTTAACTTGTGTGTGTTAATTTTTTGATTTTGTTGGTTATCTCATCTGTTATCTTGATTGAAACTCAAAGATTTCAGTTCTTATAGAAAACAGAAATAATTGTTCTGTTCATTTAACCCTTTAGGGTGTACACTGTCAAGTAGATATATCCATCTACATTCTGCTCTGAGTAGGGCCTGTTCCAGATTTCCCCCTCTGATGCCCAAAGATATCTTTTCTAGTCCTTGGCATTTGAGCTCTCTAGGGTTGGAGCGATGTCTTTTTAAGAAATGAAGTGCTACAGAGGATATTGTCTTGCCTTCCTCCTGGTCTTTAGCCGCATTCTTGATATTTCTTATATGCTCCTGGACTCTGACCCTCAGTTGCCGGCTGGTCATCCCAACGTAGATTTTGGAACAGCTGCAAAATAATGCGTATATTATATTTTCTGTGGTACAGCTGATATAATTTTTCATTTTGTGGGTATGACCAAACCGGTCCTGTATCATGTCCGTCTTACGTATGTGTTTGCATATTGAGGAAGTGCCGCAAGGAAATGACCCTGCCCGGATGGCAGTTCGGGTTTTTGCCAATTGATAGTGACTGTGGGATACCATATTTTTGATATTCTGTGTTCTTCTGTATCCTATCTGGACTCTGTCTCCCACAATTGGTTTTAGATCTTGGTCCAGGGTTAGTAAGTGCCAGTGTTTATTTAATATGTGGTTAACTGAATGAATCTGTGGGCTGTACGTTAGAATCAATCTAACTTGTTCATCCTGTTGTTTTATTTTTTTGCGCAGTAAGTCAGTGCGATCAGTTTGGATTGCCCTGTTTTTGGCTCTTTTGATGTTCCTTTTGCTGTAACCTCTGTCCAGTAATCTTTTTTCAAGTAGTTCTGCTTGTTCATTAAAGAGTTGTCGATTACTGCAGTTTCGCCGTATTCTTAGGAATTCGCCAACTGGCAATGATTTTGTTGTTCCTGGGGCATGGGAACTATTGCTGTGTAGAATACTGTTGGTTGCCGTTTCTTTTCTATAGAGGTTGGTTTGTATTCGTCCTTCTTGATCTTTGAATATATTGAGATCTAAAAAATTAATCTCAGATTGACTCATTGTATAGGTCAGTTTTATATTTAAGTTGTTCTGATTGAGATTCAGAAGGAACATTTCTAGTTCTTCTCTGCTCCCCTCCCACATAAACAGGATGTCGTCTATGTAGCGGATCCAGAATGGTATTTTATCCGTCTCTGCTGAATGGATATCATTGAATACCACATGTTTTTCCCAGAATCCTAAGAACAAGTTGGCGTAGGTAGGGGCACAGGCCGTGCCCATCGCCGTACCCTGGACTTGGAGGTAAAACTGATTGGCAAAAGTGAAAAAATTATATCTCAGGACAAATTCCAGTAATTTGAGGATGAACAGATCATGATCTTCCTCTTCCGAAGAGCCTTGATTGAGAAAGAATTGTACTGCCTTTAATCCCTTGTCATGTTCTATGGAGGTATACAAGGACTCTACATCCGCCGTTACAAGCCAAGTTTCTTTTCTGGTATTAATATTTTCGAGCCTTTGTAGTACCTCCATGGTATCTTTGACATAAGAAGGCAGTGTTTCCACAAATTCCCTTAGTCTATGGTCCACATACTGGCTGGCTTTTTCTGATAGGCACTCGTTGCCAGAAACAATGGGCCTTCCTGGAGGATTTGATATATTTTTGTGGACTTTGGGAATGAGGTAAAAGGTGGCGACTTTGGGATGCTTAACTGTAAGAAACTTAGTTTCCTCCGCCGTTATAATTCCCTTGCTGTTACCGTCTTTGATGATATTACTGTAAAGTTTACTGTATGTCTCGCTAGGATTGTTGAACAATTTTTGATAACATTGTCGATTTTTCAATTGTTTATCAACTTGTTTCAGGTACATTGATAACGGCCATAGGACGATGTTTCCACCTTTATCTGCCTCCCTTATTATTATGTCCTCCCAGGACCTGATCTCTTTTAGAGCCAGTTTTTCAGTTACTGTTAGATTCTGTTGTGAATATTGTGTTTTTAATTGGGAGATTTCCTCACATACCACTTGATTAAATATTTCCAATTGTGCGGATAAATTATATTTAGGTACAAATGTCGACCTCGTTTTCAATTGGCGTCTCCAGGATTTGGACTGAGGTTCACTATCTTGTAATAGACTTTCTAAGTCTTGTAAGCTCCTCCTGTCATCTTCAGACAGGGTGGGATCGGATTTTTTGGCAAAATTTTTTTTTAAGTTTAATTTTCGTACGTACAGCTGTATGTCTTTAATTACTTCGAATTTATTAAGTTGTCCCGTAGGACAGAAAGATAGACCCTTTGATAGTACTGAGATGTGCTCCGGAGACAACTTGTATTCAGATAAGTTGATGACCTTTAATGATTTAGTCTCATCTGGGAGAAGGGACTCGGGGCTCTCTGATGTTGCCTGCCCCCCCGTTGCGGAGCTCTGTGGTGGCCTCTGGACCTGGTGGGTTTTTTGTTTGTACTTTTGACCTCTTCTGGAGGTTCTGCCTCTTCTGATGTGCCTTGATAGCGAAAGTACAAACAATAGAATCACCGGAGAGTGAATTTTATTTAGGCTTACAGCCAGAACCTGTAACCGCTACCTGTTTATCAGCAGGAACCGAACTTTATCTGTTTGCATATTGAGACGCTCTCAGTGTAAAGCCTATTTAAAGAAGAGGGGTGAATAGTTCCCTCCTTTATACATATCGGATACCTGCAATATCATCCGCTAATAGTGTGCAACTGCCAAAGCAGAAAGTTGGGGAGTGATTTATAAGTATCATATGATAAAAATTTAAGAGGAATTTCTCTCCCCAGCCATACTGCTAAGCGAATCACAGTACCAATAACACAGTAGATTTTACTACAGCATTTGCATAAATTACGGCATGACCTTAAAGTGCAAGATATTTGTTTAAACAACACAGCTGAGAAAGTCCATGCATCAAGCAATCATAGTTACATTTCCATTGTTTGTAACCAATCCAGTATATATAAATAATCAGAATCATACAAGGGTAATACTGGTGGTATGGGAATAAGGGTTTCCTGAAATAGACAGTTACTCCGATATTCATATCGCTACTGAATGATAATAAACCAACTAAGATTGGTAGACTGTCAATGTACTAGCGTCCCCTAAGTCTAACTCCACCCTATGTTACACCAAGCACTCCTTTGAACTACTATAACAAAATAAGTAACATCTAATAAAATAACCTCTGGGACTTAGCTTGCGTAATATTGCATGGGATTTATCCATTTATATGGGGAACATTGGTAGAGGAGGCGAGTAAGATTGTCCCCTATCTCCAAGGGAAACTTTAACTAACTAAGAATATCCTGTTATAATTCAGGCTTATTCACAGCAGCCTCATCCACCTTGCAGTGGCTAATATTACTATAAGTGTCCTATAAATTTAAGAGACAGAGACCAAGAGGTAATATTGACAACGGTATTCTTAGTACCATTTTAATAACAAGTTCAACTATACTAGTGAACTATTATACACTAGATAAACTAAAAGATATTAGGCGCTGAATCCCACTAGCATACATTGACTCCATATTAACAGGAGTACCCTCCCTATATAGGTATTCTTCAGCAAATCTCACATTATTTTATTTGTGGCTAACTAATATTCCCTAGAGACAACTGTACCCTATAACCGAATCTGGATGGTATAATCTCACCGTGGAGATCCCCCGACTCAGACAGAGAGGGATAACAGGGGTATTCTCATAATTACTCTGACCGAGATTTTAATCAATACAATCCAGAGGTACTCTTGCACTATTTTCCCCTTTATATTTAGGGCATTATCCCTGGAGACCATACTGGGGTATTAATTAGACATTGGGACTAGGGAAGAAAACACACACATCCCTTTTACCCTCTGAAATTACATTCGTTCAGGGTCACACCAGCTGATATTTTTAACCATTTTGTTGTTTTATATGAAGTAAATAAAAGTTAAGTTTTAAACTGCCTTTCACGGGCTTTTTCACCTAAGGTATCTTGTTAGTTTGGAATATGTGCTGTTGAGTGCTAAGCAAGTACATTCTTTCCATTTGCATTTAGCAATTGGTTTATCCTGGTTGTTTTCTTCTAATGTACAGCACCTAAGTTCCTTAATATACATAGGTTGTCTTCACTAATATAGTCAATATATACGAGACACCCACAATATTAGGAACACAGCACCAGTAGTGCCGTCGTCCTTTCTTTTTCCAGTTAAATACAGTTCCAGATACTGTGGTTTCACAGTCTTCCAGACGACAGAGCACACATCTACATTTAATAAACCTAGCAACATTTCTAACTAGAAATTACCAATTCATTGTAACCCTAGCTAAACTTACCCTAGGTCACTTTGGCGACACCATGGCTGATCTCTTTGGTAAAGATAGATCCGAAAGACACTCTAGAAGAGCGACGGATTTGGACAATATGTTCAAAACTAATGCAAATGATGAATATACTCCTACCGTGTCACTGGAAAATCTATTAAAGGAAGTACACAAAAATATGTACAAACAAGAAAAAGTATGGTGGGATCAACAATTTTTTGACAAATACATCCAACAAAAATTAATCCCTAGAGGATTAAGGATACAATTGTTCCCGGCCTTTGAGTTTGAAAATCCCATACTGACAGATGAGTGGGAAATAGCTCTATCAGAATGTTCGTTCAAACTTATGAACATATTGATACGACATGATAAAGAGAAATATGACAAACTTGAATTGTCCATTCAGGAACAATATGCACAGCTCAAAAAATATGAATCACAATCTGATTTTGAAAAAATGTATAAAAACTATCAGAAAGAATTAGATCAGTATATCAAGGAACTAAGGGATATGAAGCAGGGGAAACTGTACAGAGATATCAATGACTATAAAGAGAAGAAGATCTACAAATGGAGAAGAAGGAACTTTTATAAAAATAATTCAAGAAATAATCATCAAAATATAATCCAGAGTGATGTCTCAGACACGGATGGTGAGGATAACATGAATAATGATTCTGCCGGCAGTACCCCAAGTACATCCACCTCTGTTTTTTCCTTACCAACTAGAAACAAGAGGAAGAATTTTTTAGATCAAGGCACATCAGAAGAGGCAGAACCTCCAGAAGAGGTCAAAAGTACAAACAAAAAACCCACCAGGTCCAGAGGCCACCACAGAGCTCCGCAACGGGGGGGCAGGCAACATCAGAGAGCCCCGAGTCCCTTCTCCCAGATGAGACTAAATCATTAAAGGTCATCAACTTATCTGAATACAAGTTGTCTCCGGAGCACTTCTCAGTACTATCAAAGGGTCTATCTTTCTGTTCTACGGGACAACTTAATAAATTCGAAGTGATTAAAGACATACAGCTGTACGTACGAAAATTAAATTTAAAAAAAAATTTTGCCAAAAAATCCGATCCCACCCTGTCTGAAGATGACAGGAGGAGCTTACAAGACTTAGAAAGTCTATTACAAGATAGTGAACCTCAGTCCAAATCCTGGAGACGCCAATTGAAAACGAGGTCGACATTTGTACCTAAATATAATTTATCCGCACAATTGGAAATATTTAATCAAGTGGTATGTGAGGAAATCTCCCAATTAAAAACACAATATTCACAACAGAATCTAACAGTAACTGAAAAACTGGCTCTAAAAGAGATCAGGTCCTGGGAGGACGTAATAATAAGGGAGGCAGATAAAGGTGGAAACATCGTCCTATGGCCGTTATCAATGTACCTGAAACAAGTTGATAAACAATTGAAAAATCGACAATGTTATCAAAAATTGTTCAACAATCCTAGCGAGACATACAGTAAACTTTACAGTAATATCATCAAAGACGGTAACAGCAAGGGAATTATAACGGCGGAGGAAACTAAGTTTCTTACAGTTAAGCATCCCAAAGTCGCCACCTTTTACCTCATTCCCAAAGTCCACAAAAATATAACAAATCCTCCAGGAAGGCCCATCGTTTCTGGCAACGAGTGCCTATCAGAAAAAGCCAGCCAGTATGTGGACCATAGACTAAGGGAATTTGTGGAAACACTGCCTTCTTATGTCAAAGATACCATGGAGGTACTACAAAGGCTCGAAAATATTAATACCAGAAAAGAAACTTGGCTTGTAACGGCGGATGTAGAGTCCTTGTATACCTCCATAGAACATGACAAGGGATTAAAGGCAGTACAATTCTTTCTCAATCAAGGCTCTTCGGAAGAGGAAGATCATGATCTGTTCATCCTCAAATTACTGGAATTTGTCCTGAGATATAATTTTTTCACTTTTGCCAATCAGTTTTACCTCCAAGTCCAGGGTACGGCGATGGGCACGGCCTGTGCCCCTACCTACGCCAACTTGTTCTTAGGATTCTGGGAAAAACATGTGGTATTCAATGATATCCATTCAGCAGAGACGGATAAAATACCATTCTGGATCCGCTACATAGACGACATCCTGTTTATGTGGGAGGGGAGCAGAGAAGAACTAGAAATGTTCCTTCTGAATCTCAATCAGAACAACTTAAATATAAAACTGACCTATACAATGAGTCAATCTGAGATTAATTTTTTAGATCTCAATATATTCAAAGATCAAGAAGGATGAATACAAACCAACCTCTATAGAAAAGAAACGGCAACCAACAGTATTCTACACAGCAATAGTTCCCATGCCCCAGGAACAACAAAATCATTGCCAGTTGGCGAATTCCTAAGAATACGGCGAAACTGCAGTAATCGACAACTCTTTAATGAACAAGCAGAACTACTTGAAAAAAGATTACTGGACAGAGGTTACAGCAAAAGGAACATCAAAAGAGCCAAAAACAGGGCAATCCAAACTGATCTCACTGACTTACTGCGCAAAAAAATAAAACAACAGGATGAACAAGTTAGATTGATTCTAACGTACAGCCCACAGATTCATTCAGTTAACCACATATTAAATAAACACTGGCACTTACTAACCCTGGACCAAGATCTAAAACCAATTGTGGGAGACAGAGTCCAGATAGGATACAGAAGAACACAGAATATCAAAAATATGGTATCCCACAGTCACTATCAATTGGCAAAAACCCGAACTGCCATCCGGGCAGGGTCATTTCCTTGCGGCACTTCCTCAATATGCAAACACATACGTAAGACGGACATGATACAGGACCGGTTTGGTCATACCCACAAAATGAAAAATTATATCAGCTGTACCACAGAAAATATAATATACGCATTATTTTGCAGCTGTTCCAAAATCTACGTTGGGATGACCAGCCGGCAACTGAGGGTCAGAGTCCAGGAGCATATAAGAAATATCAAGAATGCGGCTAAAGACCAGGAGGAAGGCAAGACAATATCCTCTGTAGCACTTCATTTCTTAAAAAGACATCGCTCCAACCCTAGAGAGCTCAAATGCCAAGGACTAGAAAAGATATCTTTGGGCATCAGAGGGGGAAATCTGGAACAGGCCCTACTCAGAGCAGAATGTAGATGGATATATCTACTTGACAGTGTATACCCTAAAGGGTTAAATGAACAGAACAATTATTTCTGTTTTCTATAAGAACTGAAATCTTTGAGTTTCAATCAAGATAACAGATGAGATAACCAACAAAATCAAAAAATTAACACACACAAGTTAAAGTAAGGGTGTAAACCAGGAGGTAGAATAATCCAGGAACTCACAGGGGGCAACCAGGAGATAATCGAATTGACACTCCAAAGGGATAATTTTATCCAGTGTTACTGGAAACATAACATACTATGAGTTATGTACAATTGTATTATCGAAGCAAAAGCAGAACAAACGACAGAATTGCATTGAAGCTTACAACTGCTTAGAATGATGGAACTCTGTGACCTCCAATAGTACTAGGCCAATACAATGTAGTCAATCTCTTGGTTTGTTTCTATCCCCAGAAAAGCTATACACACCAATTTAAACTATCCTTTAGACATTTTTTATATCTCCTTTCAAACACCCCAAATTAAAAATTCAACAATTTAGTATATAGAATACACCTTCCAGTTATTTCTTTTTTTCACTTTTGTCACTGTTTTCATTTTTTCTCACCTCTTTTTTCCCCCCTCCCCTAACCCCCCCCCCTTCTAGTTTGTTCACCTCACTAATTTTCTCACACAGCCTGTGCAGCAGCACCAGCACCTGTATATCTATGTAAACCAACAGGGCAATATAGGACCTGTCACCCATTCTGACACCCACGGCATTTTGGCACAATCTTGATACATAATAGAATACAGATCACCGAATAGTTTTTATCTTAACTTTAGTTATGGTTTTCAATTTGGGACAGTATATAATCACATTTTAGGCACGATCTTGTCCCATTAAATAAAATAAAAAGTGGAACACATTTATCACCCCGCGCCATTCACAATATTTAGATATACCTGCCTTAGAAAGAAACCACCAATCGGGGAAGTGAACAGCTTAGCAATTGAAACTACTATACACAAGGTGCTGGTACAGAATTATAATATATAAAACCTATAACCTGGTTCTATCAACAATCACTTATACGTTACGATAATTACATCTGACACAATGTTCATTCTCTCGTTTTTGTCCTGTAGATTAATCTTTCATTACTAATTTCCCCTTTTTTGTCATTCGAATCACGAGTACTAAATACTTTTATAAGTATACAAAATAAATATATTTGATTCCACTACCGCGTGAAATCTTGGATTTTAACTCTGCCCATGCAACCAAAGATACATTAGTACATCCCAGCCTGACCCATAGAGATATAGATATATGCATATAAATGTAAACATATATATATATATATCCAGTCTTGCAACTATTGCAATGATAATACCAGGCAAGGTCGTCATCAAGGAGGTGGTAACCTGAATATGACGAAAGTACACACCTCCCTAGTAACCTATCGAGTACAAGTAGGGAGGAACCAATCGGATCAGCAGAAGAGGGACAAGCCCCCTGAGAACGGCCAATAAAAAGCCCCAGGAATGGCGGGCGCCCCACCTTTGACAAAGCCGTTTAGGCGAAACATGTCAGGGCCACAGGAGACTATTTCTCTCCTTTTTTAACTAAACAGCAGTGTGACTTGTAGAACGAATGGATTTTTAGAATTTAACTTAAACTTGTGTGTGTGTGAGCAAGCCTGATAGAAATACCGTTACGCTCTAGATATACCTAAATGAGACTTTACCCTAGTAGCTTAAAATTACTAATATGTAGCGAAAGTACAAACAATAGAATCACCGGAGAGTGAATTTTATTTAGGCTTACAGCCAGAACCTGTAACCGCTACCTGTTTATCAGCAGGAACCGAACTTTATCTGTTTGCATATTGAGACGCTCTCAGTGTAAAGCCTATTTAAAGAAGAGGGGTGAATAGTTCCCTCCTTTATACATATCGGATACCTGCAATATCATCCGCTAATAGTGTGCAACTGCCAAAGCAGAAAGTTGGGGAGTGATTTATAAGTATCATATGATAAAAATTTAAGAGAAATTTCTCTCCCCAGCCATACTGCTAAGCGAATCACAGTACCAATAACACAGTAGATTTTACTACAGCATTTGCATAAATTACGGCATGACCTTAAAGTGCAAGATATTTGTTTAAACAACACAGCTGAGAAAGTCCATGCATCAAGCAATCGTAGTTACATTTCCATTGTTTGTAACCAATCCAGTATATATAAATAATCAGAATCATACAAGGGTAATACTGGTGGTATGGGAATAAGGGTTTCCTGAAATAGACAATTACTCCGATATTCATATCGCTACTGAATGATAATAAACCAACTAAGATTGGTAGACTGTCAATGTACTAGCGTCCCCTAAGTCTAACTCCACCCTATGTTACACCAAGCACTCCTTTGAACTACTATATCAAAATAAGTAACATCTAATAAAATAACCTCTGGGACTTAGCTTGCGTAATATTGCATGGGATTTATCCATTTATATGGGGAACATTGGTAGAGGAGGCGAGTAAAATTGTCCCCTATCTCCAAGGGAAACTTTAACTAACTAAGAATATCCTGTTATAATTCAGGCTTATTCACAGCAGCCTCATCCACCTTGCAGTGGCTAATATTACTATAAGTGTCCTATAAATTTAAGAGACAGAGACCAAGAGGTAATATTGACAACGGTATTCTTAGTACCATTTTAATAACAAGTTCAACTATACTAGTGAACTATTATACACTAGATAAACTAAAAGATATTAGGCGCTGAATCCCACTAGCATACATTGACTCCATATTAACAGGAGTACCCTCCCTATATAGGTATTCTTCAGCAAATCCCACATTATTTTATTTGTGGCTAACTCATATTCCCTAGAGACAACTGTACCCTATAACCGAATCTGGATGGTATAATCTCACCGTGGAGATCCCCCGACTCAGACAGAGAGGGATAACAGGGGTATTCTCATAATTACTCTGACCGAGATTTTAATCAATACAATCCAGAGGTACTCTTGCACTATTTTCCCCTTTATATTTAGGGCATTATCCCTGGAGACCATACTGGGGTATTAATTAGACATTGGGACTAGGGAAGAAAACACACACATCCCTTTTACCCTCTGAAATTACATTCGTTCAGGGTCACACCAGCTGATATTTTTAACCATTTTGTTGTTTTATATGAAGTAAATAAAAGTTAAGTTTTAAACTGCCTTTCACGGGCTTTTTCACCTAAGGTATCTTGTTAGTTTGGAATATGTGCTGTTGAGTGCTAAGCAAGTACATTCTTTCCATTTGCATTTAGCAATTGGTTTATCCTGGTTGTTTTCTTCTAATGTACAGCACCTAAGTTCCTTAATATACATAGATTGTCTTCACTAATATAGTCAATATATACGAGACACCCACAATATTAGGAACACAGCACCAGTAGTGCCGTCGTCCTTTCTTTTTCCAGTTAAATCATCTTCCTTACATGTCGCTCTTCATCTGCTGCACCTTTCTGCCAATCCCTTCACTGGCTTTCTCTTGCCTCCAGGATTAAAAACAAAATCCTCACTCTGACATACAAAGCCCTCAACTGCACTGCTCCCCCCTACATCTCAGACCTTGGCCTCTAGTTATCAACGGTTAACTTGGCCCTATAAATTTAACCCCCAGCAAATGGGTTTAAACATGTAGGTGAAATCTAAAGTATTGTAGCTGCAGACTAGCAAATGGTAGCTACCATGGGAGCTGCAAACATTATTTTCAGAGAGAGGCTAAAGACTAAAATGCCCTGACCAAAACAAAATCAGTGGCAACCAGCAGAGCAATAATCCTGAGAGAGAATATTTTCCCCTGCCACAGATGACCATGACAGCTACACGCAACTGCCACTTCTGGTTGGAATGACCAAATGTGTTCTGCACAGTGCTTGCAGCTCCTCAGTGGGAATTTACCTTTGTGTTTAACCCCTTTGCGGGTGAACTAGGGCCAGGTATCCAAAGTTTAAAGTTCTAATGACTTATAAAATGTACCCTTTGCATTATACTATGCTTTAAATGTAATTAATGATAACTTAGCTTTGACTATCACTGATGTTTTAAACAAAGTTTATTATAGGTATATTAAAATGCGTGGAGGGTAGCATGACAGGGAGAGGGCTGAGGTACTAAACCAATTCTTTATTTAGTTTACACAAGACAGGAACCAATTTGGGATACTTTGAAACAAACTAGAACATAAAAGTCCAAACTATTACCTGGGTTATCTCTAGAGGATATCAGGGAAAAAAAATTGGATAACATTAAGGTAAATAAAACTCCAGACCCAGATGGAATACACCCAAGGGTTTTACAGGAACTTAGCACTGTTATAGACAAACCTCTACTCTTAATTTTTCAAGACTCATTAACCTTAGGCATAATACCCCAGGACTGGCGTAAATCTGATGTGGTGCCACTCTTTAAAAAAGGGAAGCAGGGCTGATCCAGGAAGCTATAAAGCAGTTAGTCTGACATCAATAGTGGGAAAGATACTTGAAGGGATTATAAAGGATTATATTGATAAGCATATTTGTGTAAACAAGATTACGCTGCTCCATAACCTGTGCTCTGAGGTGGCGGACAGAAATCAACCCGATCGAATACGATCGGGTTGATTGACACCTCCTGCTAGTGGCCAAATCTGCAAGGGTTGGCATTGCAGCAGCAGTTCACAAGAACTGCTGGTGCAATGATAAATGCAGACAGCGCATGCTTTCGGCATTTATCGATGTGCAGCGGACATGATACGCTAAATCGTGTCATGTCCGCTCGCACTTTAATAAATTGACCCCTATGAGTTCAAATCAGCATGGTTTTATAAGAAATAGATTATGTCAAACTAATCTAATTACATTCTGCAAGGAAGTAAGTACAAATATAGATAAAGGGGAATCAGTTAATGTGATATACTTGGTTTTTGCAAAGGTGTTTGATACAGTGCCACATGAGAGATTAATGTACGTGTGATGATTTTTATAATGTATTAGCAAACAGCAAGGAGAACAAGAATACAGACTTTATTCAGCAGCATCCATCTTAACAACAACTGCCCGCCCCCTCCAATCACATGACTAAAATGTTAACTGTTTATAATGCACAGAGTGAACTAAGCATAACTACTGAACTTAAAATATAACATAAAGCATACACATCATTACATCTTCCACATTTAAAAATGAAACACTTAATATGAGACAAAGTCTTCCCATATTTTTGGTTTAATAGCTCGACCATAACGAGAGAAAGTAACTGCTGGCTCACTAGCAGTACAATCGGTGTCAAATTGAGAGTCATTCCCAGCATTATCGCAAGCTGATACACTTTTGTTGTCCTCAAAGTCCTCAGTAGACTTTACATCCATGTTAGGGAATTCTGTGCATTCATTGCTTTGCTCTTTATTGTCATTGCTGCTTGGTTCCCCGAGTAAAGTATCGGCTGCAGTGTCTGGTCGAAGATGACGCCTGTTGCATCTCAGTTTCTGTCCACACTTGGTTTTGAATACATATGACCTTGGCGAATTAGCTTCACTGACAATTCGAGCAGGTTCCCATGTATCCCCAGTGACTCTGTGTCTCACAGCTTGCCCAGCCCTGAGTGAACAAAGTAACTGGGTAGATTTTTCAAAATACAGCTTTTGCTTTTTCATGTTCATGTTCCTCTGACCTGTTACCTGATCCTGTGGGATAGTCTGAGGCTGCAATTTCTGTGGTGCAATAGACACTGTGGTCCTCAGTGCTCTACCCATGAGCAGCTGTGCAGGTGAACATAAACCCTCCATGGGTGTTGCACGATAGTTTAACAGGCCTAGGTACACATCCTGCCCTGATGATTGTGCTTTTCGGATAATGGATTTGGCTATGCCAACATACTTCTCAGCTAAACCATTGGCCTGTGAGTCATACAGACTTATTGGTTTGTGCCTGACTCTAGTGATGTTGCGAACTGTTCGCCGGAGAACAGTTCCCGGCGAACATAGCTTGTTCGCGTTCGCCGCTGCGGGCGAACATATGCGATGTTCGATCCGCCCCCTATGTGTCATCATTGAGGAAACTTTGACCCTGTATCTCACAGCCTTCTGACACATTTGAGCCAATCAGCAGCAGACACTCCCTCACAGACCCTCCCAGCTCCTTGGCAGCAGCCATTTTAGATTCATTACGATCTTGCTTTCTTAGTGAGAGGAGCTTTAGTGTTGCTGCTGCTGACATTATAGGGAAATAGATAGCTAGGCTAGTGTATTTAGTGTCCACTACAGTCCTGAAGGACTCATCTAATCTCTGCTGTAAGGACAGCACCCCAAAAAGCCCTTTTTAAAGCTATAACTTCAGTTGTTTTTTTTTTTGTTTTTTTTTAATTTTATTTGCATTTGCCTGGCTTTCAGCCTGTGTGTGAGGCTCACAGCATATACTGTGATTAGTGCCACCACTGATATCTGCTTAACATTAGTGTAAATTTAAACAACAAAACTTTTAAATCATTTTGCTAGTGTAATCTAATTTCATTTTCTATCAGGCCTGTGAGTCAGGCTTACACAGCATACTGTGGTTAATTGCTGTGCTAGCAACCACCACTCATATCTGCTTAACATTATTTTAAATTTAAAAAAAAAACTTTTAAATCATTTTGCTAGTGTAATCTAATTTCATTTTCTATCAGGCCTGTGTGTCAGGCTTACACAGCATACAACGTTGTTTAATTGCTGTGCCAGCAGCCACCACTCATCTGCTTAACATTATTTTAAATGTAAAAAACCAAACTTTTAAATCATTTTGCTAGTGTAATCTAATTTCATTTTCTATCAGGCCTGTGTGTCAGGCTTACACAGCATACAACGTTGTTTAATTGCTGTGCCAGCAGCCACCACTCATATCTGCTTAACATTATTTTAAATTTTAAAAAAAAACTTTTAAATCATTTTGCTAGTGTAATCTAATTTCATTTTCTATCAGGCCTGTGTGTCAGGCTTACACAGCATACAACGTTGTTTAATTGCTGTGCCAGCAGCCACCACTCATATCTGCTTAACATTATTTTAAATTTTTAAAAAAAACTTTTAAATCATTTTACTAGTGTAATCTAATTTCATTTTCTATCAGGCCTGTGTGTCAGGCTCACACAGCATATACTGTGGTTAATTGCTGTGCCAGCCACCACTCATAAACATTATTGTAAATTAAAAAAAAAAAAAAATTAAATAATTTTGCTAGTGTAATCTAATTTCATTTTCCATCAGGCCTGTGTGTCAGGCCCACATCATATAGTGTGATTAATATCTCGTTTTTCCACCACTTATATCTGGTGTAACATTAGTGTAAATTTTTAAACAAATTTTTTTTTACATTAGTCCTCTTCTAGTGTTATTTAATATTAGTTGCCAGGCCAGCCTGGCTGCCATTAGTGCCAGCCTGTGTGTCAGGCTGCCAGCATATACTGTGCCTACTTCCATCCTCAGTGCCAGTCCACCACTCCTATCTGGTGTAACATTAGTTTAAATTTTGTAAAAAAAAAACTTTTACATCAGTCTTCTAGTGTTATTTAATTTTAGTTGCCAGGCCAGCCTGCCACTAGTGCCAGCCTGTGTGTCAGGCTGCCAGCACATACTGTGCCTACTTCTATCCTGAGTGCTATCACTCCTATCTGTTGTAACATTAGTGTAACTTTTTTAAAAACAAACTTTTACATCAGTCTGCTATTGTTATTTAATTGCAGTTGCCTGTCTGCCAGCGTGTGTGCCAGGCCCACTTTCCAACTAGTGCCACCAATCATATTTGTTATTACAGTATGGCCCTTTATGGCCCAGTATAGGCCCTTTATGGGTTAAAAGCAGACTCTGCATCAACTATGTGTAAATATTTAAAATAAAAACTTTTTTGACTGTGAATCATCAGTCTACTAGTGCAATTGAATTGCAGTTGCCTGCCTGCCAGCGTGTGTGCCAGGCCCACTTGCCAACTAGTGCCACCAATCATATTTGTTATTACAGTATGGCCCTTTATGGCCCAGTATAGGCCCTTTATGGGTTAAAAGCAGACTCTGCATCAACTATGTAATTTTGCATGGGAGTTTTGCCATGGATCCCCCGCCAGCATGCCACAGTCCAGGTGTTAGTACCCTTGAAACAACTTTTCCATCACTATTTTGGCCAGAAACAGTCCTTGTGGGTTTTAAAGTTTGCCTGCCTATTGAAGTCAATGGCGGTTCGCCAGTTCGCGAACAGTAGCGGAAGTTCGAGTCCGCCGTTCGCGAACCGAAATTTTTAGGTTTGCAACATCACTACCTGACTCCCCATTCACGCAGAAAGTGCTGGAATTCAGCACTTGAGAATTGCAGGCCATTATCAGACACAAGTTCTTCACACACTCCATGTCTCGAGAGTATTGTTTTGAAAGCCCATATGATTGCTGATGCTTTTATATTTATCAGCTGTACTAGCTCAAAGAATTTGCTGTAGTAATCTACTACTATCAGGTAGTGTTGTCCTCAAGCTGAAAAATATCTGTGGCCAGTCTCTGCCATGCCCGTGAAGGAGTGTTCCATGGTGTGAGAGGTTCTTTTGCATTGTTTTTTTGAAATGTCTGGCAGGTTTTACATGTCTTCACAAGTGTCTCAATATCAAGGTCCAAATTCACATCCCATGCTCTGCGCTTACAAAGAGTAATGCCCAAATGTCCCTGGTGAATTTGCTCCAATACTTCTGCCTGCTGTGATTTAGAAATAAGAATACGGTCACTCATAAATTTGATATCCGTATGAAAGGATAGTTAATTTCTCACAGGCCAGAATCACTGCAACTCAGATGAAAGCTTCTTTCGTTTTTCTGCCCAGCCATTGCACATGACACAAATTAGTTTTTCTAGTACTTTAAACTGTTTGGTATCTTGTCTAATTTTTCTCAGCCGTACATCAGCTATTGGAATATTTACTAGTACTGTATGTACCTGTTCTTCCAATTCAGGTTCATCCCGTGCTTCATGTCCTTCTGGAAACACCCTAGACAGCGTATCTGCCATCGGAATTTCCTTTCCTGGTTTATATTTCACTGTGAGATCATACTGTTGTAGTTTCATAACCATCCTCTGCAGGCATGGAGGTATAGCAGATAGTGGTTTTTGCATGATGTACTCCAATGGTTTGTGATCAGTTTCCACAACCACTGGGCGACCCTAGATATACTCGTGAAATTTCTCACATCCATTCACAATGGCCAATATCTCCTTCTCAATTTGAGCATAATTGGCTTGTGTTGTTGTCAGAGCTCGGGAAGCATATGCAACAGGATGTCCTTGTTGAATTAGCACAGCACCTAACCCAAAATGGGATGCATCCACTTGAAGTACAGTGTCACAGTTTACGTTAAAATATTTCAGTATTGGCCCCGGATGTTTAGTGATCAGTTTTTTTATTTTCTCAAATGTCTTTTCCATGTTTGCGACCCGAGACCAAATAGCATCCCATTGTAGCAATGAACGTAGTGGGACTGTCAGCTGAGCAAGGCCCTGAGAAAACTTGGATAGATAATTAAAAATGCCTAATGATGTCTCTAGTTTCTTCCTGGAGGATGGGGCCTTCATGCTAATAACTGCTGTTATCTTCTTTGGATCAGGCTTTAAGCCCTCTTTGGTTAGAAGGTGTCCAAAATATGTAACCTATTCTACCCCAATTTGCATTTTGTTTGGATTGAGTTTTTTACAATTTTTCTCCCGACACCGCTTGAGTAAGGCAATAAGTTTTTCGTCATGTTCTGTACGATCCTTTCCATAAACCAGCAAATCATCAATTATTACTTCAACACCATGTAGACCAGCAATCAATTCATGTGATTTCTTTTGAAATATCTCCTGAGCAGAAGCAATGCCGAAAGGTACCCTTGTGAAGCGCCATCGTCCAAAGGGGGAGTTGAAAGTGGTCAGGTGACTGCTGGGTCCATCAAGACGCAATTGCCAGTAACCAGATTGTGCATCTAGTACACTAAATACTGTTGCTCCTACTAGCTTGGGAGTTATATCATCTATGGTGGGGAGTTTGTAGTGTTCTCTCATTATTACTTCGTTCAAATCACGTGGGTCAATGCAAATACGAATTGCGCCTGTGTTTTTCTTCTCTGCCACAGCCATTGAACTGACCCATTCTGATGGTTCTGTGACCTTTTTTACAACCCCCAACTTCTCCATCCTTGTTAGTTCTTGTTTGACTTTAGCCTCAAGAGATAGAGGTATTTTCCTTGGGGCATGAATGACAGGCTGTGCACCCTCTTTTATACGTATGCGGCTAATCACAGGGAGGCACCCTAGGCCCTTGAATAGATCACTGTACTCACGCTTAATGTTGTCCTTTGACAGTTTGCTGCACCCACCATCCACAGCCATAATGATCTTTACAAGTCCAATATCTTTAATTGTATTGATACCTAATACTGCTGGGGGTTTTGTTTCTATCACAAACAATTGTAAGACCTTTTCAGATCCCTTGTAAAAACATTTTGCATGACAGCGACCCATCACTTTCAGCTTTTCACCACCATATCCCAACAGTTTTGGTAGGTCTTGAGTCTCTAAGGGGAATTCATTTCTAAGGAGTTCCAGGTATGTGTGGCTTGGCACACAGTTTACTTGTGCCCCTGTATCTATTTTGAATGTGACTGGAGTTTTGTGAGCCCCTATCTGTAGGGTTACATTTGCTTCATCTGCAGACTTGTGTGATTTCTGTACTGCTGCAAGATATATTGGGGTGCAATCTGAGTCTGACCCTGCATTGTGATCATTGTCCTCTATGGCGTGTACAGCCTGTGTTTGTGTCCTTGCAATATGGGAAAACAATTTACACACCCTGGCAAAATGTCCTCTTTTCTTGCATTTATTACATATCTGCCACCTTGCCGGACAGGCAGCATTTTTGTTGTGCATGTTTCCACAGTAGCCACAGGTTGCTTGTGTGTTACTTGTCCCAGTGTCCCACATGCCTTTTATCCCCTTTTCTGGTGCTGTGTTCCTTCCAGTACCTGCATGTCCTTTCTTGACATTTCTTATTTCTTTTCTAGCAATCCTGGTGGCTTTCTCAAGATTTAAATCTTCTTCCTGCAGCAGCTTTTCCTGAACTTCTTTAAACTTACTGTCCATAAGAATACGGTCTTTTATCATATCACCTGCATCATAAAAAGCACAGTCTTTGGCAAGCAAGGGCAGCTGTGTCACCCATTCATCCACAGATTCACCTCCACACTGATTCCTCTCATAAAACAGTTTCCTTTGCACTGTGGAGTTTTTCATTGGATTACAGTATGCTTCAAACTTTGCAACCAATACCTCTGGGGTTTTTTTTGTCATCTGCAGTGATATCCCCACTTACCTGCCAAGCTCTGCATACATCACGTCCCTTTTGTCCCACACATATCAGAAAGTGTGCTGCCTTCTGTTGATCAGTCCATCTGTCTGCATCTGGACCGGCAAACACAAGTTCATTCAGCTCCCTCCATTTTGACCAATTGTCAGAAATGTTCCCTGACTCTAAATCCTGAGAAGGAATGTTCTTTGTGTTGCTGTTTTCTGCCATGTCACTTTTCACCCCACTCCTGGTACCATTTTTTTATAATGTATTAGCAAACAGCAAGGAGAGAGAGCAAGAATACAAACTTTATTCAGCAGCATCCATCTTAACAACAACTGCCCGCCCCCTCCGATCACATGACTAAAATGTTAACTGTTTATAATGCACAGAGTGAACTAAGCATAACTACTGAACTTAAAATATAACATAAAGCATACACATCATTACAGATTGTATCAGATTGGATATAGGTAATCAGTAGAGTCTCCCAGAGATCAGTATAGGGCCATGTTCTTTTGTATATTTTTATTAATGACTTGTAGCAAGGATTAAATAGCAACATCTCTATTTTTGCAGATGTTACAAAGTTGTGTAAGATAATTAGGTCAGAGCAGAATGAACTTGCTTTACAAGGGAATCTGCAAAAATTAGAAGAATGGACATGTAAATGGAAACTGAGATTTAATAGGGGAAAATACAAGGTTCTACATTTTGGAAGTAAAAATAAGCAGGCAATCTATTATTTAAATGCAGAACAGAGGCTTCTAAGGCTAATAAGATACTAGAATGTATTAAAAGAGGCATTGATGCAAGGGAAGAAAACAGAATTATGGTAAGACCTCACCTTGAGTATGGAGTGCAGTTCTGGGGACCAATATCAAACAAAGACACTGCAGACTTAGAAAAAGTTCAGAGATGGGCCACAAATCTAATAAGGGGAATGGAAAATTTAAGCTATGACGAGAGGCTAGTCAAACTTGGTCTGTTTTCTCTAGAATAAAGGAGCTTGAGAGGTGACATGATTACTTTATATAAAGTAATCATGTCACCTCTCAAGCGCCTTTTTTCATCAGCCAATAGAATGAGAGCTGCTTAAATCCTATTGGCTGATTTGAACAGCCAATAGGATTTAAGCAACTCTCATTCTATTGGCTGATGAATCATCCAATAGAATGAGAGCTGCTTAAATCCTATTGGCCGATTTCAACAGCCAATAGGATTTTAGCAGTTCTCATTCTATTGGCTGATTCAAATTTTTCAGCCAATTGGAATACAAGAGACGCCATCTTGAATCGTGGCGGCGACCGTATGAAGAGGATGCTCCGTGCCGGATGAAGAGGATGCTCAGCTCCACGCCTCTAGGATCAAGATAGAAGATGCCGCCTGGATAAAGATTGAAGAGGCCATCTGGATGAAGACTTCTCGCCGCTTGGATCAGGACTTCACCGTCAGGATGAAGATTGAAGAGGTTAGGTTTTAGTGTAAGGCAGGTTAGATTTTATTTCAAAGTTAAGTTTGTATTTATTTTAACTAGGTAGTTATTAAATAGTTAATAACTATTTACTAACTAGTCTACCTAGTTAAAATAAATACAAACTTACCTGTGAAATAAAACCTAACCTGCCTTACACTAAAACCTAACACTAACATTACAAACAAAAAAACTACCATTACAAAAAAAAACAACGAAATTATCCAAAAAAATTAAGATTATTCCTCTTCTAATACCCTTTAAAAAAAAAAAAAAAAAACACACCCCAAAATAAAAAAGCCTAATCTAGAATAAACTATCAAGGGGGCCCTTAAAAGGACCTTTTGTAGGGCATTGCATTGAGATAAACAGCTATTTTGCTCCAAAAAAAAATACAAACACCCCCTAACACTATACAAACCCCCACCCCCACCCCTGAGGTAAACAGCTCTTTTGCTAAAAAAAAAAAAAAACAACCTAAAAATATACATTACACAAAATAAACAAATTATCAAAAATAAAAAAATATTCCTATTCTAATACCCATAAAAAAACACCCCAAAATAAAAAACCTAATCTAGAATAAACTACCAATGACCCTTAAAATGGCCTTTTGTAGGGCATTGCCCTAAAGATAGCAGCTCTTCTAGTGGAAAAACATTACAAAGACCCACTAACATTATAACCCCCCCCCCCCCCCCAAACCCACAAAATAAAAAAAAAATTATCTAAAAAACCTAAGCTACCCATTACCCTGAAAAGGATATTTGTATAGGCATTGCCCTTAAAAGGGCATTTAGCTTTTTTACTGCCCAGACCCTAAACTAAAAAATAAAAACCCCAATAAACCCTTAAAAAAGCCTAATACTAACCCCCTGACGATCCACTTACAGTTTTTGAAGTTCCGCTCTGACGATCTTCATCCCCGGAGTTGAAGTCCTAATCCAGGTGGCGAGAAATCTTCATCCAGGCGGCCTCTTCAATCTTCATCCCGGTGGCAAAGTCCTGATCCAAGCGGCGAGAAGTCTTCATCCAGACGGCCTCTTCAATCTTCATCCAGGCAGCATCTTCTATCTTGATTCCAGAGGCGAGGATGTTTTTTTCGATAATTTTTTTTATTTTTTTTTGTAATGGTAGTTTTTTTTATTTTTTGTAATGGTAGTTTTTTATTTTTTGTAATGTTAGGTTTTAGTGTAAGGCAGGTTAGGTTTTATTTCACAGGTAAGTTAATATTTATTTTAACTAGGCAGCTAGTAAATAGTTAATAACTATTTACTAACTAGTTTACCTAGTTAAAATAAATACAAACTTACCTGTGAAATAAAAATAAAACCTAAGCTAGCTACAATGTAACTATTAGTTATATTGTAGCTAGCTTAGGTTTTATTTCACAGGTAAGTATTTATTTAGTTTTAAATAGGAATTATTTAGTTAATAATTGTAAATTTAATTTAGATCTAATTTCATTATGCTAAAGTTAGGGGGTGTTAGGGTTAAGTTTAGGGTTAGGTCTACATTAGGGTTAGGTTTAGGGGTTAATATAGTTTAATTTAGGTTGTTGCGATGTGGGGGCTGGCGGTTTAGGGGTTAATAGGTTTATTTAGTTAATAATTGTAAGTTTAATTTAGATCTATTTTAATTATGTTAAAGTTAGGGGGTGTTAGGGTTACGTTAGGGTTACGTTAGGGTTAGGGGTTAATAGTTTATGTTAGGTTGTTGCGATGTGGGGGGCTGGCAGTTTAGGGGTTGTTAGGGTTAGGTTTAGGGTTAGGGCTACATTAGGGTTAGTTTTGGGGGTTAATATAGTTTAATTTAGATTGTTGCGATGTGGGGGCTGGCGGTTTAGGGGTTAATAGTTTTATTTAGTTAATAATTGTAAGTTTAATTTAGATCTATTTTAATTATGTTAAAGTTAGGGGGTGTTAGGGTTAGGGTTATGTTAGGGGTTAATAGTTTAATTTAGGTTGTTGCAATGTGGGGGGCTGGCAGTTTAGGGGTTAATAGGTTTATTTAGTGGTAGTGATGTGGGAGGTCAAAGGTTTAGGGGTTAATAGCTTTATTTAGGTGGTGACGATATTGGGAGCGGTGGAATAGGGGTTAATAACTTTAATATAGTTGCGGCGATGGGGTGCGGCAGATTAGGGGTTAATAATTTTATTTAGGTGGCTGGTATATCGGGAGCAGCAGATTAGGGGTTAATAACTGTAGGCAGGCCTCAGTGATGTCAGGGGCGGTCGCAGGTGTTAGACTTTTTTTTTGCCGGCTCTCCCCATTGATGTTTATGGGGAAAGCGTGCACGAGCACGTCAAAACACAGCTTGTTTTTGGTGCGGTATGGAACTCAAAATCTCCATATCGCCAGCACAAGTAGTGTTTTTCAAAACTTGTAATGGCAGCGCTATAGGGGGTTAAATAACGCAACTTTTGTTGCGTTCTTTAGTTTCCCTATAGCGCTCGAAACTCGTAATCTAGATGTATGTTACTATGTTTTAACATCAGAAAACTTGTTACCAACAATTTAATCTCATGTTATGTCACTTTAACGCTTATCTCTGCCACATGCTGATTTTGGAGCTGTATTCTGAGAATGTTATGCAGAGGATGTTTTTTTCCCTCATGTTTCTACTGACAGCTTCAATGAGCAGCTAAATTTAGCACAGCGGTCAAGGATTCATAGCAAGTTTCCGTCTCAGAAGACAATTTCAATCATTTGTCAAAGCCAAACTTACTACAAGTGAATGATGTAAATGCCAGGAAACAGTTATATATCTCTTATACCAATTAATTTGCAAGTTACAGAAACACAGCATTATTGTGGCTCATGTTGGCTATTATTTTCCTTTATAATTCTGCAAATAATTTTTACGTGAATTAAAAGACTAATTGACTGCAGATCATAATACAAGTGTAGCAGGGAAAAGGATCGGAAGCTGCAGCTGAATAACCAAGCAGATGAGCTGATACCTTATCTGCCCAGAGCGATCTGTGTGTGCAGTAAAGATTAAGTCGCAGGATGCAGAATGTGCACATGATGCTCAGCAACTGGCGGAAATCTGCACTTGGGGAAAAATACAATAATGCTCTCAAAACCCGGCTTTCAAATAAAAAGACAGTAACCTAAAACTGTTCTCTCTTTCCTATAACTGGATGCTACTGCAAACTGACTGAAACAAATCCCTAAATCACTGCACAATAACACATTTTTTATTTCTGATATTTTTTTTCGTTCTCTTGGTATCTTTATTTGAAAAAGCTGGGATGTAAGCTTTGGAGCTTTTGGTTCAGCACCTGGGTAGCACTTTCTGATTGGTGGCTACATTTAGACACCAATCAGCAAGCACTACCCCAGGTGCGAAACTAAAAATGGTCCGGCTCCTAAGCTTACATTCCTGCTTTTCAAATAACAATACCAAGAGAATGAAGAAAATTTGATAATAGGAGTAAATCAGAAACTTGCTTAAAATTGCATGCTCTATCTGAATCATGAAAGAAAAAATTGGGTTTCATTGGGTTTCTGTAACTTGCAAAGGAATTGGTATAAGAGATATATAACTGTTTCCATTTATATCATTCACTTTTAGTAACTTTTGGACTAGCAAACCACTTTTGGGACATAAAACCCAGATTTTTTATTTTATGATTCAAATAGAGAATTCAATTAAAAAAAAAAGTTTCCAATTTACTTCTGTTATCAAATTTGCATTGTTCTGATGTTATTCTTTATTAATGAGATATCTAGATAGGTACTGCGCTTATATCAGGAGCACTACATGACAGGATATAGTAATGCCATCTAGTGCTTTTGCTAGTGTATAATATTGTGCTGCAGACACGTGCACACTCATGAACTTACCTTCCTGCTTTTCAACAAAGGAAAATAAGAAAACAAAGCAAATTTGATAATAGAAGTAAATTGGAAAGTTGTTTAACATTGTTTTTTTCTATCTGAATCATGAAAGAAAAATTTGGGGTTTATATCCCTTTAATGTCATTGTCTCTTTTTTACAGTATATCTCTACTTGTGTTAAGGTTAGTATGTGTATTTCTCCATAAAGTACCAGGTAATATAAAAACAAGGGGCCGAATTATCAAACTCCACTGGCTCCATAACATGTCCGCCTGCTCTGAGGCGGCAGACAGAAATCAAGCTGATTGAATACGATCGGGTTAATTGACACCCCCTGCTAGCGGCCGCGAATCTGCAGGGGGCGGTATTGCACAATCAGTTCACAAGAAACGCTGGTGCAATGATAAATGCCGACAGCGTATGCTGTCGGCATTTAACGATGTGCAGCGGACATGATACGCTACATTGTATCATGTCCGCTCGCACGTTGATAAATATGTATTTGATAAAATACATAAAAAATAAAACTCTAACTTGCTAGAGTAAGAATCTCCAGTCATTACAAATGTGCATGTTGTATTAAGAACTTTATTTGGGGATGTACTAATTCTATATATTAACAAATAGTGCAATGATACAGAGACCTGTGTATAATAATGCATTTGTATTCGTTTTTATGCTGATGACTTAATTTAATCAATCTTGAATTTAAAGGGACAGTCAAGTCAAAATTAAAGGGATATGAAATGTTGTTCTTTCATGATTCAAATAGAGCAGAGCTTCTTAAACCGTTTCCTCTCGCGACCCCTTTTACAACAATAAATGTTTACATGACCCCGGGTATATACTGTAAAATAGGTATACAAATCAAACATTTACTGATAATAAATCATAAAGAAATTATTTTAAAACAAATTATACCCCCTTCACACTCATACTCCCTCCTTCCATGCTCACTGCCCCTTCCATTCTAACTTGCCTGCACCTTCCATACTCCCCCTTCATATTCATACCCCCCTTCCATGCTCATACCCTCCCTTCCATGCTCATACCCTCCCTTCCATACTCTTACCCTCCCTTCCATACTCTTACCCTCCCTTCCATACTCTTACCGTCCCTTCCATACTCTTACCTTCCTTTCCAGACTCTTACCCTCCCTTCCAGACTCTTACCCTCCCTTCCATACTCATACCCTCCCTTCCATACTCATACCCTCCCTTCCATGCTCATACCCTCCCTTTCATGCTCATACCCTCCATTCCATACTCATACCCTCCCTTCCATACTCATACCCTCCCTTCCATACTCTTACCCTCCCTTCCATACTCTTACCCTCCCTTCCATACTCATACCCTCCCTTCCATGCTCATACCCTCCCTTTCATGCTCATACCCTCCATTCCATGCTCATACCCTTCCTTCCATGCTCATACCCTTCATACTCCCACTTTTCATGCTCATACTCCCACCCTTCCATGCTCAATGCCCCTTCCATACTCCCCCTTCATATTCATATCCCCTTCCATGCTCATACCCTCCCTTCCATGTTCTCCCTTCCATACTCATACTCCCCCATTTTATGCTCACTTTGAACTTTGAACAGAAGTAGTTTTGCAATCTATTTCTACTAGTAAAAATTCTAGTAAAAGTTATTAGTTTTAGTGGCATAAACAAATATACCGCATAAACTGTAGCTTGTATGACACAAATTAAATCATATACTTTTAATATATAGATAGGCTAAAAATCAGCAATACACTACTGTGGTAACAAATTGGAACATGTGACATCTTCAATATAATTGCCCTTTATGAGGCTAACATTATATGCAATAAAAATGCATCATATTATTAAAAGGAAACAAAGGTTTACTATGCACGCGAACGTTAAAGGGACATAAAACCCCATACACAATTTTTTTTTTTTTTTTTTATATACTTTTTATTGAGGTTAAAGGCAAGGTACATCGTAAATAAACATGTCAAAATCATATATCTACAGAATTAAGGGAGATCACAACATACACTTCGTTGAGAATACAAGATCATGTCTAGAGCCTTGCCAAGACAGAAAAAAAAATACAAAAAGAAAGATAACTCCAGACATGTAAAAGCTATACTTAACCTCATATTTTCTGATATTTTTCCTAACTATGAATATGCTAAACATATGTATAAGCTTATTATGTAGTATGAAAGAATACGCTGTACCTGAATTGATAAATTAAAAAAAGAAAAACATCATGTCTCTTTTCCTGCTACAGACATTTGTATAATCATTTCTGTTTCATTAATGAATAATATTTTCTTCTAATTTGTTGCGTTTAAGGAAAAGAAAACTTATTGATGCAGACGATCATGGTATATATGCACCTATGTGTGTCTGTATATATCTAGAGAAGAGAAAAGAGAGAGAGAAAAGGGAAAAAAAAACAAAACAAAAAAAACAATCATAATAAAATATCCTACCCCTCTCCTTCTCCTAACCTCCTACCAAATGTCCAGTAAAACTATTTCCGAGTTTCTAAATGGAAAGATCAGTTGATCTATTTCGTTAGGAGGAAATATTTTGATAAATTTTGACCACTTGTTAAAGAAGAGTGTTATTTCTTGATCAGAGTTTAAGTCTGTTATTAGCTGCTCGATTATATATTGTTTTTTGAGATAATTTTTAACTTCCGAGATTGTTGGGGGGAAATTATTTTTCCATTTTTTTAGGTTAATTATCTTGAGTTCTTTTAAGGGTAGCTTCTCCTGCATTAAGAAAAGAATAATGTTTAAAGAAAATGTAAAGGGAGATACCTTAAGTGTTCTTAATAGCCAATGTTGTAGTTTCAACCAAAATTGCTGTATTTTGGGACATCCCCATATCATGTGGATTAAGTTTGCAGCTAAATAACTGCATTTTGGGCAACTGTAAAATAATTTATTGTGCCATCTAAGTCCTTTTTCTGGAGTATAATATGTATGATAAATCAATTTGATGTGTGATTCTCTCCATGTTTCTGCTAAGGTTGTACTGAATAATATTGATAGGGATCGTGCTATTTGTAGGGTCTGAATTGTATTATCTAGGGTAAGGGAGATCCATTTCTGAGCTATATATTCAAGGTTAGCCTCCCCCCTGTACAATGTCAGGGTTGAGTACCATGTAGATATGGAGAGGTGGCCTGCCTTAACCAAAATTGACCAATTATCTAATGATTTCCATGTCCAATTCCACGAGAAGTTTCTTACTAACTGTTGAGTATAGTGTCTGGCTTGCAGGTATGCAAAGAAGTCCTGATTATATAATTCAAATTCTCGTTTTAGTTCCTCAAAGGATTTGATATTTTTTGCTGCTACATTAATGAATTGTGATACCAGATAAAGACCCTTGCTACGCCAGTTCCTAAAGATGGGCGATTGTATCCCTTCCTGAAATTCCGGGTTCCCTAGAAAAATTTGGAATTTTGGAATTAGTATATCCAATTCTACCCGTTTACCAATTTTTTTCCAAGCTTGGATTATTGTATATATGGATTTAAATAACTTTACCTGCTTGGGAATTAGGTTATAGGGTAGATGTATCAGTGCTGTAGGTGAGAAGGGATGGATCATATTATGTTCTAACTTATTATCTGTGAAGTGATCTGTCTCTGTAATCCATCCCATTACAATTCGGGCAAGAAAAACTAAATTATATACTTGCAGGTCAGGGAATGCCAAGCCTGCATATTGTTTATGGAGTGATAATTTGGGGAGAGATATTCTTGGTTTTTTAGATTGCCATATAAAGTGTCTAGCTGCCATATTAAATTTTTTGATGTCGCATGATCTCAAAAGAATGGGCAGATTTTGTAATAAATATAGCATTTTTGGTAGGAGTACCATCTTAAACAGTGCGACACGTCCTGATATGGACAAGGGTAAGTTTTGCCAGCTCCTCATGTGTGTAATGATCTGAAGAAGCATTGGGGAGATATTTAAGGAATACCATTCCCTAGGATCTGCGGAAACCTTGATCCCAAGATATCTGAATGAGTCTGTCACTGTTTTAAAGGGAATTTCTGCTAAGGAGTGTTCTGTTTTTCTTAACCAGGGTAATTCAGATTTAAGTTTTTTTTTTTTTTTTTTTATATAATATTTTTTATTGAAGTCATAAATAGATACAACCAAAGGGTATGCCCCAAAACATATACAAAAAAAGTGCAATTACAATATTGTTAAATAAGTGTTACAAATAAAACCCTACAGTAGGGTATAACGTATCCGACTAGCATATGGAATGTTGTAAAATTTGGGCAGATTACAGTGTGACTTCTGTTTTATAATAAAGGTAATAATGAGACAAAAATTGTCCTCCCTCTACCAAATAGAAGGCAAATTCGAGTGTCAACTCAGATACACTTAGGGCCAGGGGGGAATTAGCTTTACTGATTAAAGGGGGGGGATGCAGCGGGCAAGAGCCGCTCGAGATATAAAGGGAGGGAGTGGAGGGGGGGGTGGAGGGCGGAGCCAGTCGGGACGACCATCACATATTAACCATAATCGGGACACTAAGTGAGCGTTGGTTTTACCTGTCAGGTAGACTCTTCAAAATATCTAGACAGAGTACAAAGTTGTTATAAATATCGACATAGAAGTATAATGTGGTTAATCTCTAGACCTAGACTTCATATCTCTTATATGTTAAAGACAGAACTATCCTCCACCTCCTAAAAATTCTAACTCAGATAGTGGCTTCAGTCACTATAGTCTTCCACTATATCCGTCAGATGACACCATCTTAATTTACATAAAGGTCATTATACGTTGCTACATAAGGCATACTATCTATAAAACCAACAGGAGGGGACGCAGCACTTCATCTATTTTTCTCCAGAGAGGTTATTAGGTAATGAAGGTCAGTTACTAAGGCACTATAATGTGGTGGAGGGTGATAGTTATGTATGGAGTAGCTGAGTCTAAATCTAACACTTAATGCAAGTAAACCAAAATATTTGGAGCACTGTGGACTCCTGTGTGAGCCCCTCTCCTGGGGGGTGCCACCTATAGGCGATGTAGGAAAATGGAGTAGGGATATGACCCGCAGGCAACCAGTACCGACGGGAAAGGGAGGAGAGAGGCTCAGCATGAGCAAACAATATGCACCAATAAGATGGACTTAATTTAATCATCCCAATCTGGATAGAGCCTGTAAAGAACCTAGAACAGCAGTTTATGATCTTTAAGAGGACAATAGGGAAAACAGTATAGGGGAGCGGCTGAACTCAAAAATTAGAACTCCTTAAAAAAAAAAAAAAAAAAAAAAAATAATGTTAGACATACTCTCTGTAAGGAAATAAAACTAAATCTTAACTAAAAAAAAAAATGTGAACATCAAACAGTATAGGCATGTAAGCACCAGATAAGAAAATCGTGCTAAATCAGTTATCATAAGGACATATATAAGATCACAACTACTAGACAATATGAGTAATTTTAGAAACAAGCAGCCGTTATCAGTGTAACATTATTTCAATACGTAAAGGCATGTCAAAGCGAAGGAAAATTAGCTATAGCTGGCAGCATTGGTAGGGGCAGGTAATACAACATGTAACTTAAAGCTGCCAGAACCTGGTATAAGAGCAGCGTTGGTAGGGAGACTGTAGCAGATTTGTAGGGATGTGGACACCTATGCTCAGTAATATATGGGTAGACATAGTGTAAATATAAATATAATCTTGCCCAACAGTTAACTTTTTAGGGAGAGAAAGGTATATAATACTTTTTAGATAACAGTGATAGCTACAGTAACGTTCAGTTCCTACAGGTGGGACTTTAAACAGGAAACTAATAAGCAATGAGCACCCTATCTGGATACCAGCTGAGGTGTCAAAAATTCTGAATGCTTACAAAGATATCTAGGATTACTAAATAGTAAGTGTCATGCCACTAATCAGAACAGAATGTAAAACACACTGAACACTCAAGGGTTGAACAATAAACTGACAAGTCTAATAAGTATAATTAGTGTCCTGTATGATGTAGGAAATAAGGATCAAGTCTCTCAGGCCAAGCCCATTCCGACTTTTGTAGGAGTAGCTAGGTAGGCATCTGTCTCTGAACCATGATCTGTTTCATGTGTTGAAATTTCCAGCACTAGGCTATGTTTGTAGCTCATATCAAGATCCCTGTATTTCACCTGAATGTCCCAAAAGCGCTCAAAGGTAGTAGCAAAGCCAAATAGAGTTATAGGTTATTAAAGAGATGGAGAAACATACCATAACCAATTAAACTGAAAATGCCTCCACTCCCACTGCCATCATAAACAGTTCCCAACATTAGTAAATGTCTACTTTTTGTATGACTGGATCATGTCCACCTTAAATATGTTTGGTGTGGATATGCTTAGTGTGCGAGTCGTGAGGTGCTATAACATCGGTTGTGCCGTACAGATAAAGGTCTCAGCACATAAACTCCCGATTCAGTTTGTGCTGTTATAAGTAGCACTATGCTTTAACCGATACCGGTAGCGGGTGTGCCTCCCGTCCCCGGCAGCGGCACTGCAGTGAGAGACTCATATAACCAGCTCTCCAGGCTTCGCACTTCACTTCTGTGACACAGGCTTGAGGGGTTGTGGGGATCTGTCCATACATGAAGTGGAAAGCTTAGCTCGGCTATGCGGATCGATTGGTGTGGCGCCGCTCTCTTAGGGCCATCTGTGTATGCGCTCCAGGCGAATATAATCGATCGTGCATCAGGTAGCTGTAGCCCTATCCCCTCCACAGAACACGCTTCTCCCTCAGCCACTTGTGAGATGGAAGTTGAGATAGCTACTGGAGTCTGGAATGTTAGCACTGACGAAGTACCCTGCTGGAGGTAGGCTGTAGTTGTAGTTTGAAGCGCCGCTTGCTCCTCCATTACTGCAGTAGACGCCACTATGTTTGTAGAGCCGCTTCTGATGGCATCTCTCAGGCAATTAAAGTGGTTGGTCATGCGATGGCTCAATTCCAGTAGACAGGATCGTATTTCAGCATAGTAAGCCCCCATAACGAGTAAGAGAGCCGCTAATCTCTGGCCGGGTAGGCAAATTAGTAAATGCAATAGTTATTTTACCATGCAAGATGGCGTTTAAACCATGTGGCCTCGCTTCACTTAGAGGTACTTGGCATCGATAAGTCTGTGGATATAGCGTGTTTCTAAGTCTGGAATAGGACCAGACATGTAGCTGAAGTCTTTAGAGTAACAAAAGAGAGAAGTTTCAGAATTTATAGATAAATAATATACCATAAAGTTGCTCTCATAAGCAGGAGCTATATGAGAACATGTCTGGTCTTAACGGCAGTTGGCTCCGCCCCCCTCAGATTTAAGTTTATTGACCTTATAGCCAGAGATTCTACCAAATGCCTCAATTATCTTGGTGTGGATGTGGAGGGTTTAGTAGTGCGCTGGTAAAAAAGGTAGTAACCAAACACCTAAAGGGTCGAAAGATCCTTCCGTCTTTCAAAAAACGATAGAGTGTGTGATTGGGAGTGATAGGTGCGCTACTTATAGCTAAAGGTATACTTAAAATATAATCGATATATATCGAAGAAGGATAAGTGAGCAATATAAGAATGTGAATACTAGATAAAACTAAGTAGTGTTCATTATTAAATAGTGTTCAATACTAAATTGTTATTTTATAGCACTTGGTGAGATGATAAAGACAATATGAGTCACTGTGAGTGGAAAATATATTTTATAGATTTTTAAAAAAAGCATATAAACAATATAATAGTTATACTAAAAACATCAATTTAAAGGGACGTCTCCCTTGTTTATATAAAATTCTCAGATATAAAAACATGCATAGAATATTTGACACTTTGACACTTTAGTAGTGTTTACATATGCTGCCCCATACATAAATTTATGCAGGTGTCCGTCTCTATTGAACGTATAGGCAAATAGTTGGTGTTTGTATATCCTGCTATATTCAGGTAGATAATAACAGCAGTGCAGTTCAGATTTGCATAACACTTTAGCCGATGTTACAAAAGTTACTTAATGACAGTGGTGCAGTTCAGATTTGCATAACACTTTAGCCGATGATACAAAAGTTACTTCTAGACAAGTATTTTCTCCGGGTGAGACAGGTTACTATACAATATTTTCTCAGTCCCTGTTATTCTCCAAACCCGTCTGCAGCGTCCGAATCCCCTTCCCACCTGGTAACTGATCAGCGCCGCATGTGTCCTGGCGTCTGACGTCACAGCTTGGTATCTCGGGTGGGATTGGCTGGGATTTGACAAATTCTTTTGAATGATGAGAAGAAAACTTTTATAAAGTAACGATATTTGTAGATGGATCCTGCACTTAGTGCTAGATGCACGCAGGATATTGAAGGTTCCAATAGGAGTGTAATAGGCAACCCGGGTTGTTACAGCTTATAAACTGAAATTGTAAGGTATCCAGAAAAAGACAGTCTCTTTGTGTATTTATTTCACACAATTGCAGGGTCAGCAGTCACAAGGTCGAAGCGTTTCGCTCAATAGAGCTTTATCAAGATGATAAAAAGTTATAAACATGTTAACAAGTTATATAACATGTAGAATGCTGCCTCATAAAAAGTTTCCACCTTAAATCCTTACTGACACATACAAACCAGATGGATAACAAAACATTCCACCTTAAATGAGCCCAATTATTGGAAGACCAATCAGAAAGAACTGATGCCTTTAAATATAATCATACAACAGTCACCAGGATCTTGATAAAGCTCTATTGAGCGAAACGCGTCGACCTTGTGACTGCTGACCCTGCAATTGCGTGAAATAAATACACAAAGAGACTGTCTTTTTCTGGATACCTTACGATTTCAGTTTATAAGCTGTAACAACCCGGGTTGCCTATTACACTCCTATTGGAACCTTCAATATCCTGCGTGCATCTAGCACTAAGTGCAGGATCCATCTACAAATATCGTTACTTTATAAAAGTTTTCTTCTCATCATTCAAAAGAATTTGTCAAATCCCAGCCAATCCCACCCGAGATACCAAGCTGTGACGTCAGACGCCAGGACACATGCGGCGCTGATCAGTTACCAGGTGAGAAGGGGATTCGGACGCTGCAGACGGGTTTGGAGAATAACAGGTACTGAGAAAATATTGTATAGTAACCTGTCTCACCCGGAGAAAATACTTGTCTAGAAGTAACTTTTGTATCATCGGCTAAAGTGTTATGCAAATCTGAACTGCACCGCTGTCATTAAGTAACTTTTGTAACATCGGCTAAAGTGTTATGCAAATCTGAACTGCACTGCTGTTATTATCTACCTGAATATAGCAGGATATACAAACACCAACTATTTGCCTATACGTTCAATAGAGACGGACACCTGCATAAATTTATGTATGGGGCAGCATATGTAAACACTACTAAAGTGTCAAAGTGTCAAATATTCTATGCATGTTTTTATATCTGAGAATTTTATATAAACAAGGGAGATGTCCCTTTAAATTGATGTTTTTAGTATAACTATTATATTGTTTATATGCTTTTTTTAAAAATCTATAAAATATATTTTCCACTCACAGTGACTCATATTGTCTTTATCATCTCACCAAGTGCTATAAAATAGCAATTTAGTATTGAACACTATTTAATAATGAACACTACTTAGTTTTATCTAGTATTCACATTCTTATATTACTCACTTATCCTTCTTCGATATATATCGATTATATTTTAAGTATACCTTTAGCTATAAGTAGCGCACCTATCACTCCCAATCACGCCTCAATTATCTTGATGAGCTTTGGGATATTTGAGGAAGTGTTTGAGATATATAACAGGAGATCATCTGCGTATAATGCCAATTTTGATACATTCCCTTGGATTTTTATACCATCAAGTTGTTGCCTTATTTTAATGTCTAATGGTTCAATTGCTATATTGAAAAGCAGAGGTGATAGAGGGCACCCCTGCCGGGTGCCTCTATTTAGTTTGATTATATTTGATTTTATGCCATTAATAATTAACCTTGTAGATGAGTGGAGGCATAATTTATTGATTAGACTTGAGAATTCCCCCTTAAACCCAAATTGCTGTAGGGAGTTTAGTAAGTAGTTATGATTAACGCTATCAAATGCTTTTTCGGCATCGATAGCCAATATTGCTGCATCCGGGTAATCTTTTAAAGTATTGCTATCAGCATTTTTAAAATAATCAATGATCAAGAGTAATTGTCTGATTTTTGCTGCAGAGCTACGGTTAGAAAGAAACCCTGCTTGATCCTTATGTATAATTTCAGCTAGTCCTTCTTGGAGTCTTTTTGCTAGGATGGAGGTGAATAATTTATAATCGGTATTTAAGAGGGTGATTGGTCTATACGATTCTTTTTTGTTTTTATCTTTACCTGGTTTGAGAATGAGTATTGTCTGTGATGCCACAAAATTAGGGGGAATCTGGGTGTTCTCCCTATAAAAATTGTTAAATAGTTTTGTTAAGTGTGGGAGAAGAATTGATGCTAAGTTTTTATAAATTTCATTTGGGAGGAAGTCTGGGCCTGGAGCTTTATCTAGTTTTAATGCTTGTATAGCTTGGTTTACTTCTGATTGTAGAATAGGGGAGTTAATTTTGAGATTGATTTCAGGGCTAATCTTTAATAGCGACATATCTTCCCAAAAATGTCCCTGATATTCTATCTCCATGTTGGAGCAAGAATAAATTGCTTTATAATAATTGTAAAAAGACTCAGAAATTTCTTCGGGGTGAGTGGTTACTTTCTCGTTAACTGATATAGATTCAATTACAGTTGAGCCTTTAGAGTTTTTTATTAATTTTGCTAATAGCTTACCCGATTTGTTACCGAATTTATATAACTGTGCTCTATATTTTAGCTCTGATTGTGTTGTATGCGAGATTAAAAATGTGTCACATTCCTTCTTTACTACAATATATCTTTTCCAATTATCATTTGAGGGGGAATTTAGATATCTATTGTATGCATTTGTTACCGCTGCTGTAACTTCCCTCTCTTTTAACTTGATCTTTTTTTTTAAATCTAGCAGTGTAAGCAATTATCTCCCCTCTTAGTGTTGCTTTTGCGGCTTCCCATACTGTCGAGAAATTGTCAATTGAGTCTATATTAAAGTGAAAGTACTCCTCTAGCTTGGATTTAAGCCAGTTTCTAAAGTTCAAGTTCTTATTTAAATATTTTGGATATACAAAACCTCTCGCTTGTGCTTGATTATTTATATTTAGGGTATCTAGCTGTATGGGGGCATGATCGGAGATACAGATTTCGGATACTGAGGCTTTTACTCCAGATTTGTATAAACTATCATTTATTAAGAATAAGTCGATCCTGGATAATGATTTGAAAGCTTTAGAGTAACAGGTGTATCCTCTAGCATCCGGATTCTGTAATCTCCAAATGTCTCTGAGAGCAAGATTATAAGAGAGAGATTTGAATATTTTGGTTTCTAGATTGTCTTTCTTTGTTTTTTTGCAATGTATACCTCGTCTTAACCTATCCAGTGGGTATTGAGGTGCCATATTGAAGTCACCTGCCAGGATTAAATGTCCTTCTGTCACCTGCAAAATTTTGGTTTGTAGGATGTCCCAAAATTTAGTATTAATTATATTTGGTGCGTATACATTGCAAATGGTGTATATCATGTTAGCGATTTTTAATTTAAGGATTAGATATCTACTTTCTGGGTCTTTAATAGATAACAATACCTCATATTTTAACTCTTTCCCTAGCAATATAGCCACTCCATTCTTCCTCTTTACAGATGGTGTAAAGAATACTTCTGCTACCCATGAAGATTTTAACTTAATAGACTCTGCAGTGTTTAAATGGGTTTCCTGTAGGAGAGCTATAGTTGTATTAAATTTTTTGAGTTGTGTCAATATTGTTTTGCGTTTTATAGGAGAGGTTATGCCTCCTACATTCCAGGAGGTAAATCTAATAGAATCTTTTATGTTGTTTTGATTAATTTATTGGAGAGAAGGGGAAGAAGAAGGGAGAGAGAGAAAAAAAAAAAAAAAAAGGGAAGAAAAAGAAAAAAGACAGAATAACTTATGACAGTCTGCTTCCCAATTTTAAAAGTTTGGGAAGCCCTATAATTTATTATTTTGCCAGTCATCTTTATTAGTTCAGCTGGGCTATTTAGTTGTCATGTTAACTTGTTGTTATTTAATTCCATGTTCCGCGAGTTTCCTCTCTGCCTCTAGGACTGAGTCAAAGAGGAAAGTGCGACCCCCAAGCAACAATTTTAACTTAGCTGGATATATGACGGTGGCTTTCCATCCTGCCTTAATCATTTTCCCACACACTGGGGAGAGTTCCCTTCGTTTTCTGGACGTTTCAGCAGAGAAATCCTGGAAGAGCAAGACCCTCACTTCATTATGCATTATTGGTTGATTTTTACGATAGAATTGTAAATACAATTCTTTATCTTGATAGTTGAGAAATCTTGCAATGATTGGTCTTGGTCTAACAGGGTCTCCCACGCTGTCTCCTAGTCTCCCCAGCCTGTGTACTCTCTCAATAATAATTGGTGCTTGAGGTAAGGGAATCTTTAATAAATGTGGTAAAGTGTGTGTCATTAACTTCATGAGGTCTTCTCTTTGATTGGATTCTGGGATTCCAATAACTCTTAAGTTGTTTCATCTAGATCTGTTTTCCAATTCATCTAGTCTATTTTGAATCTTAATTAAATCAAATTGAGTACTCTCTAACTTTGGTAAAGCTATATTTGTCACATCCTCCAAGTCTGAGATCCTTTGTTCAGCTTCTTGGAGTCTATTGGAGAATTGCCTTATTTCTGTTGTTAAGGTTGTTATATCTTGCTTAATTTCTAATTTTAACTATTCAAATTTAGGTGTGATTGCCTCTAAGATGCTGGAAACTAGAAGTTGTGTTTCTTGAGCTGTTTTAGGGTTTTGAGTGGTTGTACTATTGCTTTCAGGATGAATTTCTGCTAAAGTTTCAATAGAGTTTTTATTCCTACGATCCCTGTGTTTGACTACCATATCTGGTTTAGTTTTGTTTGTGACAGTGGGTGAAGTGATGAATTTATCCATGTATGAGTGATGAAAAAAAAGTGAGTTATTAATTTCCAATGTGAGAGTGAGAAAAAAAAAGAAAAAAAGTGTATAGAGTGGTAGTGATAGATCAAGGAGGGGTGAGACGGTGAGGAGAGAAGGAAATACGAAAAAGAGGGAAAAAAATAAAGAAAAAGGGAAAAAAAAAGAAGAGAAAAAAAGGGAAATTTATACACTAAAATGTGTTATATTTCTTATGTGTTTAAGACCAGAATATGGTTCTCAATAATTATTATTTAAGAATAATCTCTAATTGTTTTGATTTCGGGTGTATATTTTATCAGGAGATTCCACTATGTTGAGTTTTAACTCATTAACCTCAGACTCCTTCGTGGTGTGTAGAGATAAATAGTACCTTTTTTTTTTTTTTTATCTAAATATTAAAATTTAATATAACCCAACTTCTAATTCGACCAGTTCTTCTAGCCTAATTGGATATCAGTTAAACTTTTAGTTTTCAGTAATTCCTGTTAGGAGCATTCAAGCAATAACAATTCTTGAGTTTAAATGTTTCTTGCCTTAAAATATTCCCTTAATGGTCTCAGTAATTAATATATAAAAATACGATTGATTTTATAAATTTATAGGCATAAACTACTTAACGTTAAACCACAAATAGACGGTCTATGCTTGATTCAATCAGATCAATTTTTTAACCTCTGATCTAAATTTCGAGTTTAGGATTCTAACAACTTTCTAAGATTAGTTAATACATTCCCATTTGAAAAATCCTTTTAGTTACTTAATGCTGGCAAATAATAGGTAATATTGTAAATAAACAATGATTATCGTTATGTTATACAAAGCAAAAACAAAAAATAGTTCTCTCAGTGGGCTAATTTAGACAAGTTTTTCTCCCGTAAGTTAACTATGAGAGGTGTCAGTCCAAGAGTCCCTTTTTGTATGTCTCTGCAATTATTAATTCTTATCTGTTAGCTAAGTTTAGCTCCAACAATGTCCAGCACTCACCCCTCCAGCGACTCCATTCCTGTAGAATGACTCTGCAGCCCCTCTGTTTCCTGGATTAACACAGGCTATCGCGGGCTGGAAACAATAATTATGATTTTAACTTCTGGCTTTTATCAAGCGGTGTAAGGTGAAATCGTGCTAGTGTTTTCCTCTGTGTGGGGGTGTTAGGTCCGGCCTGCTCCAATTGCCCGGAGTCTCCAATACTTTCACCTTGTAGTTTCTTGAGGTTTTGGCCCTTTGAAGACTCCTTAGCGCTGCACCGCTGCCTCCCCCTCGCAGCACCGGTGGGAGGGAGGAGATGCCGAGACAGCCGTGGATATCAATCCTCCGTTAGTCCACTCCTGCTGCCGGACCTTTTTATCAAAAAGTACAGGGTAAGATCGTGCTGGTATGCCTTTACTATATAATTTCTTTTAGAATTTGGCCCCTTGGATATTCCGTAGTAGTGCAGCGTTGCCTCCCCCTCGCAGCACCGGTGGGGGGAGGAGATGCAGAGACGGCCCTGGAAGTTGACTCCCCGTCAATCCGCTCCTGCTGCCGGACCCAATCTACCTCCAGGTATTTGTCTCAGTCAGGGGATCCTCCGGCAACCTTCAGGATACTCATTCCCCGCCAAGAAGCTGGTGAGATTATTTATTTAGACCGGTTTAGTTCTCTGACCTTGTCTCAGTGTATTAACCATCGAGTGTATGCTTGTATAACTTCAAAGCTGGCTTTCTTTCCACATATTTATTCATGCGGTTTTTAGAAGTGAGCTTTATCTGCCTTAAAGTCTTGTTAAGCATATATTGTATTTATCTACTTGCCGGTCCTCTTGGTGTTTGGCTATCTACCCCCCTCACACTGCATCGGAGGTAGGGGGGGACTGCCTATGTTGTTATACTTTTTCTCTCAGGTGTTTATACAGGTTGTTCTTTGTATAAAGCCGATCCTGGAGATTTTAAAGCGCTGTGTGTTCCTGCGCTTTGTGTGGTTCCTCCAGGCTTGAGAAGGCCAAGCCGGCTGCATTTTTTCCTCGGTCAGTGAGGAATCCAGCGCAAAAACTCCGCCAATGGATTAACTGCAGGAGATGGAAGCGTGCACACCTTACACACCTGAACCTGGGTGCAGGCTCCTCCTCCGGAACCAGGCGGGATTTTAAAATTACCCCACACACAATTTTAAACAACTTTTCAATTTACTTCTGTTAACACATTTTCTTCGTTTACTTGTTATCCTTTGTTGAAAAGCAAGGATGTAAGCTCAGAAGTGTGCACGTGTCTGCAGCACTATATGGTAGCAGTTTTGCAACAATGTTATACATTAGCAGGAGCACTAGATGGCAGCACTATTTCCTGTCATGTAGTGCTTAAAGGGACATAATACTCATATGTTAAATCACTTGAAACTGATGCAGTATAACTGTAAAAAGCTGACAGGAAAATATCACCTGAGCATCTCTATGTAAACAAGAAAGATATTTTACCTCACAATCTCCTCAGCTCAGCAGAGTAAGTTCTGTGTAAAAAGTTATACTCAGCTACAGCCCTGCTGCAGGTAAAAAAAATATTAAAAAAATGAAGAAATAAACAGCAGCCAATCAGCATCAGCAGTGCTGAGGTCATGAACTCTTTTACTGTGATCTCATGAGATTTGACTTAACTCTCATGAAATTTCATTGTAAACTTCCTTACACTGAATAGGGAAATAACATGAGAGTGCACGAGGCTCATGCCTTTGACTGTCCCGGGACAGACATACTGATATGCTGCTTAAAAGTTCTTTACAATGGGATGTGGCTACTGAGAAACTTTTGAGGTAAAATATATTTATTTTTTACATAGAGATGTTCAGGTGATATTTTCTAGTCAGCCTTTAACAGCTATACTGCATCACTTTCAAGTGTTTAAACATTTGGATATTATGGCCCTTTAAGGCATGTGCACACTACCTACTTAGGTATCTCTTCAACAAAGAGTATCATGATATGTACAGAAAAGCAGTAGCAATTAGACATGTGTGATTCGTTTCGTATCGATTCGGAAATTCGGCTGAATTCGTAAAATTCGGGATTTGGATCGATTCGGATTTCCGAATTAAAATAGTGCCGAATTTACCGAATAAATCCGAATTAGTTCGGATTTATTCAGTAGATTCGGATGGCCATGGATTACACTAGTATTGTACAGTATATTAGGTTATATCACTCTGCTATGGGTTATACCTAATATACAGTACATAATACTAGTCTAATACACAGCACATCCCACCAAATTCCGAATTTCCGAATCGAACCGAATCCAGCCAAATTTATTCGAATCAGAATAAATCCGAAACGAATCCGAACCGAATTGATTCAAATTTTTCCGAATTCGAATCGATTCGAACCGAAATTAAAAAAAAATCCGAATCGATCGGATCCGAATTTTTTCGCCATGCACATATCTAGTAGCAATAGCACTACACATATAGGGGCCCATTTAACAAGCTCCGTAGGGAGCTTGTGGGCCCGTGTTTCTTGCGAGTCTTCAGACTCGCCAGAAACACCAGTTATGAAGTAGCGGTCTAAAGACCGCTGCTCCATAACCCTGTCCGCCTGCTCTGAGCAGGCGGACAGACATCGCCGCAATTCAACCCGATCGAGTACGATCGGGTTGATTGACAGCTCACTGCTGGCGGCCGATTGGCCGCGAGTCAGCTGCTGGTGCAATGCTGAATACGGAGAGTGCATTGCTCTCCGTATTCAGCGAGGTCTGGCGGACCTGATCCGCACTGTCGGATCAGGTCCGCCAGACCTTGTTAAATATATGCCATAGGGTGGGGTTGCTCTATTTGAATTACATATAATTGTATTTGGAGAGCTAGAGTGCTTGTGCATAAAAACTGAATGCAAAGTTTGAGTCTGAAAACTCCCAGAGGGGGGATTTTAGACTGGAGAGAATGCACTTATATAGCACTTCTGACACCCCTTAGATAGAAGACATCATACTAGAGAAACAGCAGAAGTAGGAGTAGGTAAATTAAAACTTAATTTTTATTTATTGTACATCCATAAAAATACTTGGTGTGTATGTGTGTGTTAGTTAAAACCACAAAGAAACTCGAAATTGCATTCAATCCAATGCCCATTATGGTACTGGTTATAGAAATGAGAGTGGAAAATACCACTAGGTTAGAAATTGTTAGCTTACTGAACTATGGGATATATTCAGTGAATTACTAACTAGGATTGAGATAGGGTTGTTTTAAATACTTGGCTTAGAACTGTTTTCACAGTATTGTGTAAGTTGGTGTGCTCAAATAATTCGATTTTGCTTAGTTGTAGTAGTGTTATTTTCTCATAAATTGATGCTTCAGCATCTATCTGATGGAATTATTTGTCAAATCTAGCACCGTATGTTTTAACCGTTATATTCTTGGTTAGACCTGAATAATTATATGAAAATCAGACACTTATTTTTGGTTCTGTCTCATAGCACTGCACGTGCTTAGTGAGCAGATATACTGTATCTACTTCCTTTAGTATTACACAGTATTTCTGGATGCTTTATGTAGGACTGTTTTTGCAGTATTGTGTAAGTTGGTGTGCCCAACTGATTCAGTTTTGCTCAACAAAATATATAGTTTTATTATCTCATGAGAAGGAAGCAAATTTGATAATAGAAGTAAATTGGAAACTTTTTAAAATTGTATTCTCTATCTGAATAATGAAAGAAATAATTCGGGTTTAATGTCCCTTTAATAAAACAATTGTTTTTTCTTGCCAAACTAGCCTGACTTTTGCGTACCGACTCAAGGTTCCTGTTTCATTTAGACTCGTCTGTATTATAAAGAAACCCACGGCTAATGACTTGTAAAAGTATGGCAATTAGCGCAGCATGGAGCCAGCAGCCAATCAGCCCAAGTGCGTTCGCAGACGCTGGCACCTAAACAAATATCACAAGACACCATGTAATTACCCCTTCCTTTTGCTTTACTCTCAGCTAGATTACGAGTTTTGAGCGCTATAGGGAAATTAATGAATGCAACAAAAGTTGCGTTATTTAATCCCCTATAGCGCAGCCATTACAAGTTTTTCAAAACCCGTCTTGTGTATGCGATATGGTGCTTTTAAGCTCCATACCACACCAAAAACAAGCGCTGTTTTGACGTGCTCGTGCACACTTTCCTAATAGACATCAATGGGGAGAGCGGGTCTAACACATGCGATCCCGGAATGAAAAGCTCAGTAACGCAGCCCCATTATTTACTTTTTCCCCATAGACTTTAATGTTTAAACCTAACACCCTAACATAAACCCTACGTCTAAACACCCCTAATCTGCTGCCCCCAACATCACCGACGCCTGCCTACAGTTATTAACCCCTAATCTGCCGCTCCCGATATCGCCGCCACCTAAATAAAGGTATTAACCCCTAATCTGTCGCTCCCGATATCGCTGCCACTATACTAAAGTTATTAACCCCTATTCTGCCGCACTCCAACATTGCCGCCACTATATTAAAGTTATTAACCTCTATTCTGCCGCTCCCCGGCATCGCTGCAACTAAATAATGTTATTAAACCCTAAGCCTCTGGCCTCCCACATCACTACCACTAAATAAACCTATTAACCCCTAAACCACCAGCTCCCCACATCGCAATAACCTAAATTAAACTATTAACCCCTACACCTACCCCTAAACCTAACCCTAACCCTAAAACTAACCCTAATGCAACCCTAACTCCCCCTAACTTTAACATAATTAAAATAGATCTAAATTAAATTTACATTACAATTATTAACTAAATAATACCTATTTAAAACTAAATACATACTTACCTGTAAAATAAAACCTAAGCTAGCTACAATATAACTTATAGTTATATTGTAGCTAGCTTAGGTTTTATTTTTTATTACACAGGTAAGTTTGTATTTATTTTAACTAGGTAGACTAACTACCTAGTTAAAATAAATACAAAATTACCTGTGAAATAAAACCTAAGCTACCTTACACTAAAACCTAAAATTGCAAAAAATAAAAAAACCTACCATTACAAAAGATAAAAAAACTACCATTACAAAAAAAAAAATTATCCAAAAAAATAAAAATTATTCCTATTCTAATACCCTTAAAAAAAACACCACAAAATAAAAAAACCTAATATAGAATAAACTACCAAGGGCCGTTATAAGGGCCTTTTGGGGGGCCCTTAAAAGGGCCTTTTGTAGGGCATTGCCCTAAGTTAAACACCTCTTTTGCTACAAAAAACACACACCCCCTAACAGTATACAAACCCCACCACCCAAACTACTAAGGGCCCTTAAAAGGGCCTTTTGGGGGGCCCTTAAAAGGGCCTTTTTGTAGGGCATTGCCCTAAGTTAAACAGCTCTTTTGCTACAAAAAACAAACACCCCCTAAAAAAATACATTACACAAAATAACAAATTATCAAAAATAATAAAAATGATTCCTATTCTATTACCCATTAACCCCCCCCCCCCCCCAAAAAAAAAGAATCCTAATCTAGAATAAATTACCTTTTGCAGGACATTGCCCTAAAGATATCAGCTATTTTTGTGAAAAAAATACAAATGCCAACTAACATTACAAACCTCCATCCCCCCAAACCCACAAAATAAAAAAAAACTATCTAAAAAACCTAAGCTACCCATTGCCCTGAAAAGGGCATTTAGCTCTTTTGCTGCCCAAACCCTAATCTAAAAAAAAAACCACCCTAAAAACCCAAAAAACACTAACCCCCGACGATCCACTTCAATCTTCATCCCGGCGGCAAAGTTTTCATCCAAGCAGCGAGAAGTTTTCATCCAGGCAGCCTCTTCAATCTTCATCCAGGCGGCATCTTCTATCTTGATCCGGGCAGCACAGAGCGGGTCCATCCTGAAGACATCCGGCGCGGAGCATACTCTTCATACGGTCGCCGCCGTACACTGAATCTTCAATGCAAGGTATGCCAATAGGATTTAAGCAGCTCTTATTCTATTGGATGATGAATCATCCAATAGAATGAGAGCTGCTTAAATCCTATTGGCTGTTCAAGATCGTTCAAGCGGAACTTCAAAAACTGTAAGATGATCATCGAGGGTTAGTGTTAGGTTTTTTTTTTTTAGATTAGGGTTTGGGCAACAAAAGAGCTAAATGCCTTTTAAGGGCAATGCCCATACAAATGCCCTTTTCAGGGCATCGGGTAGCTTAGTTTTTTTTAGATTTAGTTTTTTTATTTTGGGGGGATGGTTGGGTGGTGGGTTTTATTATTGGGGGGGGTCGTATTTTTTTTACAGGTAAAAGAGCTAATATCTTTGGAGCAATGCCCCACAAAAGGCCCTTTTAAGGGCCATTGGTAGTTTATTGTAGGCTAGGGCTTTTTTTTATTTTGGGTGGGCTTTTTTATTTTGATAGGGCTATTAGATTAGGTGTAATTCTTTTTTATTTTTGTTAATTTCGTTTGTTATTTTCTTTAATTTAGTGTTTGTTATTTTTTGTAATTTAGTCTTTTTTGTAATTAGATACTTTGTAATTTTTAGAGTAGTGTTAGGACTTTTTTAATGTGTAGTTTAGTTTATTAATAATTGGTAGTTAGTTTAATTTTAGTTTAATAATTATATTAGTTTAATTGTTAGTTCTTAATTTGACTGGCAAATTGTAATTTTAATATAACGTTAGGGGGGCGTTTAGGGGTTAATAGTTTAAATTAGTTTATTGTGATGTGGGGGGCTTTCGGTTTAGGGGTTAATAGGTTTATTATAGTGGCGGTGGTGTAGGGCTTAATAACTTTAGTTTAGTGGGGGCGATGTGGGTGGACGGCAGATTATGGGTTAATATTATTTAAATAGTGTTTGCAATGTAGGGGGCAGCGGTTTAGGGGTTAATAACTTTAGTATAGTGGTGACGATGTTGGGGAACGGTGGAATAGGGGTTAATAAATTTTATTAGTGGCTGCGATGTCGGGAGCGACAGATTGGGGGTTAATAAAATTATTATAGTGTTTGCGATGCGGGAGGGCCTCAGTTTAGGGGTTAATAGGTAGTTTATGGGTGTTAGTGTACTTTTTAACAAACTAGTTATGAGTTTTATGTTACAGCTTTGTAGCAGAAAACTCATAACAGCTGACTTTAGATGGCGTTACGAATCTTGTCGCTTTAGAGTGTAACGCTCATTTTTAGCCTCACCGCAGAACTCGTAATGGCAGCGTTATGGGAATGCAAATAAGTAGATTTCCAGCCTCCAGGGAAAAATTAAAAGACCTTTATATCTTTTTCACAGGGTCCCATTAAAAAACTTTATTTTTACGAGTGCGGTACTGACATTGCGTTACAGGCTAAAAGGCTTGCGGTACACCTATACCGACAAGACTTGTAATGACTGCGGTGCTGTTTTAATGCTGAAAATACCATAGACAAACGCACACCTTGTAATCTAGCTGTCAGTTACTAAAATATGGAATCAGGAGGCCTGCGACCCACACATAAGGGTTACGCGACCCCATATGTGGTCGCGACCCACGGTTTAAGAAAGGGCTGATATAGAGCATGCAATTACAGGGAGTGCAGAATTATTAGGCAAGTTGTATTTTTGAGGATTAATTTTATTATTGAACAACAACCATGTTCTCAATGAACCCAAAAAACTCATTAATATCAAAGCTGAATATTTTTGGAAGTAGTTTTTAGTTTGTTTTTAGTTATAGCTATTTTAGGGGGATATCTGTGTGTTCAGGTGACTATTACTGTGCATAATTATTAGGCAACTTAACAAAAAACAAATATATACCCATTTCAATTATTTATTTTTACCAGTGAAACCAATATAACATCTCAACATTCACAAATATACATTTCTGACATTCAAAAACAAAACAAAAACAAATCAGTGACCAATATAGCCACCTTTCTTTGCAAGGACACTCAAAAGCCTGCCATCCATGGATTCTGTCAGTGTTTTGATCTGTTCACCATCAACATTGCGTGCAGCAGCAACCACAGCCTCCCAGACACTGTTCAGAGAGGTGTACTGTTTTCCCTCCTTGTAAATCTCACATTTGATGATGGACCACAGGTTCTCAATGGGGTTCAGATCAGGTGAACAAGGAGGCCATGTCATTAGATTTTCTTCTTTTATACCCTTTCTTGCCAGCCACGCTGTGGAGTACTTGGACGCATGTGGTGGAGCATTGTCCTGCATGAAAATCATGTTTTTCTTGAAGGATGCAGACTTCTTCCTGTACCACTGATTGAAGAAGGTGTCTTCCAGAAACTGGCAGTAGGACTGGGAGTTGAGATTGACTCCATCCTCAACCCGAAAAGGCCCCACAAGCTCATCTTTGATGATACCAGCCCAAACCAGTACTCCACCTCCACCTTGCTGGCGTCTGAGTCGGACTGGAGCTCTCTGCCCTTTACCAATCCAGCCACGGGCCCATCCATCTGGCCCATCAAGACTCACTCTCATTTCATCAGTCCATAAAACTTTAGAAAAATCAGTCTTGAGATATTTCTTGGGCCAGTCTTGACGTTTCAGCTTGTGTGTCTTGTTCAGTGGTGGTCGTCTTTCAGCCTTTCTTACCTTGGCCATGTCTCTGAGTATTGCAGCTCTGAAATATGGCCAAACTGGTGGCAAGTGGCATCTTGGCAGCTGCACGCTTGACTTTTCTCAGTTCATGGGCAGTTATTTTGCGCCTTGGTTTTTCCATACGCTTCTTGCGACCCTGTTGACTATTTTGAATGAAACACTTGATTGTTCGATGATCACGCTTCAGAAGCTTTGCAATTTTAAGAGTGCTGCATCCCTCTGCAAGATATCTCACTATTTTTTACTTTTCTGAGCCTGTCAAGTCCTTCTTTTGACCCATTTTGCCAAAGGAAAGGAAGTTGCCTAATAATTATGCACACCTGATATAGGGTGTTGATGTCATTAGACCACACCCCTTCTCATTACAGAGATGCACATCACCTAATATGCTTAATTGGTAGTAGGCTTTCGAGCCTATACAGCTTGGAGTAAGACAACATGCATAAAGAGGATGATGTGGTCAAAATACTCATTTGCCTAATAATTCTGCACTCCCTGTATAAGCAACTTTCTGATTTACTCCTGTTATCAATTTTCTTCATTCTCTTGGTATCTTTATTTGAAAAGCAGGAATGTAAGCTTAGGAGCCGGCTCATTTTTGGTTCAGCACCTGGGTAGTGCTTGTTGATTGGTGTCCAAATGTATAGATACTTTTTAAAGCACCAGCTCCTATTGACAATGTGCAAGATTTGCAAGATATGCACATATGCATTTTGTGATTGGTTGAAGGCTATCACATGATGCATTATAAAGGAAAATGTAACAAATTTTGACATTTGTCAGAAAAAAATCTACTTCTCATTTGAAATACAAACTAACGCCTAGATTACGAGTCTTGCGTTAGCCTTAAAAAGCAGCGTTGAGAGGTCCCAACGCTGCTTTTTAATGCCCGCTGGTATTACGAGTCTGGCAGGTACAGGTGTACCGCTCACTTTTTTCCGCGACTCGAGCATACCGCAAATCCCTTTACGTCAATTGCGTATCCTATCTTTTTAATGGGATTTTCCTAACGCCGGTATTACGAGTCTTGGAGAAAGTGAGCGATACAGCCTCTCCTGTCAAGACTGATACTGCATTTAAAAGTCAGTAGTTAAGAGTTTTATGGGCTAACGCCGTAACATAAAACTATTAACTAAAGTGCTAAAAAGTACACTAACACCCATAAACTACCTATTAACCCCTAAACCGAGCCCCCACATGGCAAACAGTTAACGAAAGTTTTTAACCCCCAATCTGCCGAGCGGACATTGCCGCCACTTAAAAAAATATATTAACCCCTAAAACGCCGCACTCCCGCCTCGCAAACACTAGTTAAATTTTATTAACCCCTAATCTGCCGTCCCTAACATCGCCGACACCTACCTACATTTATTAACCCCTAATCTGCCGCCCACAATGTTGCCGCCACTATATTAAAGTTATTAACCCCTAAACCTAAGTCTAACCCTAACCCTAACACCCCCCTAACTTAAATATAATTTAAATAAAACAAAATAAAATTACTACAATTAAATAAATAATTCCTATTTAAAACTAAATACTTACCTATAAAATAAACTCTAAAATAGCTACAATATAACTAATAGTTACATTGTAGCTAGCTTAGGGTTTATTTTTATTTTACAGGCAACTTTGTATTTTTTTTAACTAGGTACAATAGTTATTAAATAGTTATTAACTATTTAATAACTTCCTAGTTAAAATAAAAACAAATTTACCTGTAAAATAAACCCTAACCTAAATTACAATTACACCTAACACTACACTGTAATTAAAATAATTTCCTAAATTAACTACAATTAACTACAATTAAATTAAATAAACTAAAGTACGAAAACAAAACCAAACACTAAATTACAGAAAATAATAAAATAATTACAAGAATTTTAAACTAATTACACCTAATCTAATCCCCCTAATAAAATAAAAAAGCCCCCCAAAATAATAAAAATCCCTACCCTATACTAAATTACAAATAGCCCTTAAAAGAGCTTTTTGCGGGGCATTGCCCCAAAGTAATCAGCTCTTTTACCTGTAAAAAAAAATACAATACCCCCCAACATTAAAACCTACCAACCACACACCCAATCCTACTCTAAAACCCACCCAATCCCCCCTTAATAAAACCTAACACTACCCCCTTGAAGATCACCCTACCTTGAGACGTCTTCACCCAGCCGGGCACAAGTGGTCCTCCAGAGGGGCAGAAGTCTTCATCCGATCCAGGCAGAAGAGGACCTCCAGACGGGCAGAAGTCTTCATCCAGGTGGCATCTTCTATCTTCAATCCTATCAGCCAATCGGAATTCAAGGGACGCCATCTTGGATGACGTAATTTAAAGAAACCTTCATTCGTCGGGAGTCGTCGGAAGAGCAGGATGCTCCGCGTCGGCTGGCTTGAAAATGCACCTGCTCCGCTCCGGATGGATGAAGATAGAAGATGCCGCCTGGATGAAGACTTCTGCCCGTCTGGAGGTCCTCTTCTGCCCGGATCGGATGAAGACTTCTGCCCCTCTGGAGGACCACTTGTGCCCGGCTGGGTGAAGACGTCTCAAGGTATGGTGATCTTCAAGGGGTTAGTGTTAGGTTTTATTAAAGGGGGGATTGGGTGGGTTTTAGAGTAGGGTTGGGTGTGTGGGTGGTGGGTTTTAATGTTGGGGGGTATTGTATTTTTTTTTACAGGTAAAAGAGCTGATTACTTTGGGGCAATGCCCTGCAAAAAGCCCTTTTAAGGGCTATTTGTAATTTATTATAGGGTAGGGATTTTTATAATTTTGAGGATCTTTTATCTATTTTATTAGGGGGATTAGATTAGGTGTAATAAGTTTCAAATTCTTGTAATTATTTTATTATTTTCTGTAATTTAGTGGGGTTTTTTTTTCGTATTTTAGTTTATTTAATTTAATTGTAGTTAATTGTAGTTAATTTAGGAAATTATTTTAATTATAGTGTAGTGTTAGGTGTAATTGTAATTTAGGTTAGGGTTTATTTTACAGGAAAATTTGTTTTTATTTTAACTAGGAAGTTATTAAATAGTTAATAATTATTGTACCTAGTTAAAATAAATACAAAGTTGCCTGTAAAATAAAAAATAAACCCTAGGCTAGCTACAATGTAACTATTAGTTATATTGTAGCTAGCTTATGGTTTATTTTATAGGTAAGTATTTAGTTTTAAATAGGAATAATTTATTTAATTGTAGTGTTTTTATTTAGATTTATTTAAATTATATTTAAGTTAGGGGGTGTTAGGGTTAGACTTAGGTTTAGGGGTTAATAACTTTATTATAGTGGCGGCGACGTTGGCTGCGGCAGATTAGGGGTTAATAAATGTAGTTAGGTTGCGGCGACATTGGAGGGGCAGATTAGGGGTTAATAACTATAATGTAGGTGGCGGCGATGTTGGGGGCAGCAGATTAGGGGTTCATAGGGATAATGTAGGTGGCGGCGGTGTCCGGAGTGGCAGATTAGGGGTTAATAATAAAATGCAGATGTCGGCGATGTCGGGGGCGGCAGATTAGGGGTTAATAAGTGTAAGATTAGGGGTTTTAGACTCGGGTTTATGTTAGGGTGTTAGGTGTAGACATAAATTGTCTTTCCCCATAGGAATCAATGGGCTGCGTTAGGAGCTGAACGCTGCTTTTTTGCAGGTGTTAGTTTTTTTACAGCCGATTCTGAACCATTGTTTCCTATGGGTAAATCGTGCATGAGCACGTTTAGCCAGCTCACCGCTACCGTAAGCAGCGCTGGTATTACAGTGAAACGTGGAGCTAAATTTTGCTCTTCGCTCACTTTTTAGAGGCTAATGCCGGGTTGAAAAAAACCTGTAATACCAGCGTTGTTTGTAGGGGAGCGGTGAGCATAAATTAAGCGTTAGCACCGCACCCCTGTTAAAGCAAAACTCGTAATCTAGGTAAAAGATTTTGCATTTTCTCTTTATTATGCATTTATTGAGTATGCTATTCTACTGTGTTTAGTGGTCCTTTAAATAGTTTCCAAGAGAAAAAA